>NW_027043300.1:0-200000 GCF_036013475.1 Columba livia
TACAACAATTAATTATCTCATACTATTACAAAGGCTGAGCTCATGATAGGTTAGTAAGAGCATGCAATCTGTCCTAGCTCCTTGTTACTATCGTGTCCTGTGTGCTGGGCAAGCTTTACAGGCTGCTTTCCTCACAGCCACAAGGTCCTGTTGCTAAACAGGACATTCCCATCTATCATCACAAGTTTCTGCTCTTTGTGCTTACATCTGCATGTTGTAACTTTTCACGGCCCTTAGTAATTTTCCATGCTAACACAACAGGTCTAGTAGCTAGAACTAGCATATTAACTATAGATATATATTTTTGCTAAATCCTATAAGCCTAGATAACCCACAGCAGAGACGCCGATCGAGCCGCGGGGGTTCGCGGTCGGGTCTGTGCGTGCCGGTATCCGTCCCCCCCGACGGGGGTGAGGTCCCCATTGGTGTGCAAACGACACCCCTCCCTCGATGGCTCCTTAGGAGGGTTAATCCCAGTCCTCGTTCTTTTGGCAGCGGCGGGTCTGTGACCTCGCGGGAAGCCCAGGCTGCTGCACAGAGCTCGTCGGGAGCGGGAGCCGCGGAGGCGGGGGGCCTCGACGAGCCAGAGCTGCGTCAGACGGAGGGGGCGCGCGCCGCTGCCCGGGGGCCGCGTCCGGCGGAGCCGGAGTGACCTGCGGCGGCAACGAGCGGGAGCCGCTCGGAGCTGGAGCGGCCGTTGGCCGCGCCTCCCTGGGGAGGTGAGCGCGGGGAGCCCGGCCTCTCTCTCCCTCGGGGATTAAACCCGCGCCCGTCCGCGCCCTTTCCCGGGGGCGGCGGCGAGGCGGGTTCCCCCGGCTCTCCCGGGGCGGCCCCGCTGCCGGGGGGCGCGGGCGAGGCGCGGCAAGCGCCTCCTCGGTGCCGGGGGGCGGAGGGGAGAGAGACCTGCCGGCCGGAGCCGCGCGGCCCCTCGGGCAGGGCGCTCCCGGTCTCTGGGCCGCAGGCCGGGGGCGGCAGACGGGTTCGGGTGCTCTGGCCTGCTTTTTAGCCAGCGTGGCCTTCTCCGCGCCGTGAAGAAAATCCCGCGCGGATCGATTCCGCTCGCCGCTCGGGAGATTGCCGCGTCTCCGGGGCCGTGGACTGGGGAAGAACGTTTGCGAGTTGGAGGGCGCTACAAGATATTCCGCGGGGAAGCCGGAGAAGAGGCAAATTGGCTGCCAGCGGAGTTGCGTTCCTTCGGTTTAGGACGTTCAGCTTGTCCTTCCAGAGAAGGAGCAGTCGTGGGTAGGGCCGAGAGAGGCTTTTAAGCGCGTGATCGGAATTGGAGCCAAATGGCACTCGACGTTGCCGCCGTGGGTCTTGGCTTTCAGTGGTTTCCCCGCGGCTGCCTGGTGTTTGGGAGCTCGGAGCGGGCATTTTTTTTCCCCCAAGGAGAGGCTGTGCTTGAAACAGACTTGCTTGAAGAAGACAGACGAGGCGGGTGAGGATGCAGAGCGGGCCAATCAGATCTCTCGGGAGGGCTGGAGGGGCGGAGCGCCGATAGGCGGGGAGCATGGCAATTGATGTGCGTAGGCAGCCAATGAGGTTGCCGGGGGGGCGGGCGTTGCGGCGTCCGTACTGCGCATGCCCAACTTGCGCAGTCCTCAGTCAGGTCCGACGCTGAGGCGGGCACCTGGGGGCGGAGCGCGGGAAGGAGCATCCAATAGGAGGACGGCGCGGCGGGGTGGAAAGCAGCCAATCAGAGCGCGCCGTCTCAATCCCGTTTGAACAGCTGCCTCCCTGGCAAACGCGTCCGTGGGGTCCCGGGGCGGGTAGCGGGAGTTAACGGGGAAACGGGGGTCGGGGCGAGGGAGGGGAGGCTGTGGAGCGCTCATTTTGGCCTCTCGTCCCTTTTGCCTCTCTCTCCTCTCTCTGTGTCTCCTTGTCTTGCTCCCTGTCCCTGTCTTTCTCTGGTAAGCTGACCTGCTCTTTGCCCTTCTTTTTTTGTGGAATCACAGGCTCCTTCTGCTTGGAAAAGACACGTGCAGTTTTAATTTGGGTTTGAACTCTAGGGTTTTTTTTCCCCCATTAGCGTAAGTGGACGGCACGTTGTCCTGTGGCTCAATCCCGTTCTGTTCCGTGGAGCCTTCAGTTTAGGATGTTCAGGTAAGACAGTTTGTCCTTCCAGAGAAGGAGCAGTCACCGTAGGACCGAGAGAGGCTTTAAGCGCGTGATCGGAACTGAAGCCAAATGGCACTTGACGTTGCCGCTGTGGTCTTGGCTTTCACTGGTTTCCCCGCGGCTCCCTGGTGTTGGGAGCTCGGAGCGGGCACGTTTTTTCCCCCGAGGGGAGGCTGTGCTTAAAAAAGAACGTGTTTCCTCGGAGAAGTGCAAGTCCGCGTGCGTAAGACAGACAAAAACCCCAGCCAGCCTAGTCAAGTTCTGAGCGTGCGTCTGTCAGGCGGCTGCTTTACGTTGAGGAGCGCACGGCCGTGCAATGGTAAGGGCGAAGGGCAAGGCAAGACAGAAGGGTTTTTCCTGCTGCGGGTGACCAGCCGCCCCCCTTTTCCGCGTGAAGCAGAGGAGCGCGGTTCGTTGTCGCCTTTTAAACGCGGCGGCGGCGGCGGCAAGCCGCGCGGCCGGAGGGCGCGGGGTGGGGGGGGGGGTCCCGGCAGGGCGGCGACCCGGCGGGTGAGGATGCAGAGCGGGCAATCAGATGGCGCGGGAGGGCTGGGAGGGCTGGAGGAACGGAGCGCTGGTTGGCTGCCTAGGCACGTCAGTTGCCTTTCTGTCTGCCAATCAGATTGCCGGGGGGGCGGGCGTCGAGGGCTGGGTACTGCGCATGCCCAAAGAGCGAGCGCTGATAGGCGGAGAGATGCTGATTGGCGTGCCGCCCGCAGCCAATGATGTTGCCGAAGGGGCGGGCGTTGCGGCGTCCCTAGTGCGCATGCCCCAGCCGCGATCGCTGATAGGCGGCGAGAGAGGTGATTGACGTGTCCCGGGGAGCCAACCGGGATGCGGCAAGGGGCGGGTGCTGCGGTCTCCCTAGTGCGCATGCCCAAACCGCGAGCGCTGATAGGCGGCGAGAGAGGTGATTGACGTGTCCCAAGGAGCCAACCGGGAAGCGGCAAGGGGCGGGAGCTGCGGTCTCCCTACTGCGCATGCCCCAGCCGCGATCGCTGATAGGCGGCGAGAGGGTCTGATTGACGTGTCCCGGGGAGCCAACCGGGATGCGGCAAGGGCGGGAGCTGCGGTCTCCCTACTGCGCATGCCCCAGCCGCGATCGCTGATAGGCGGCGAGAGGGCTGATTGACGTGTCCCGGGGAGCCAACCGGGATGCGGCAAGGGGCGGGTGCTGCGGTCTCCCTACTGCGCATGCCCAAACCGCTAGCGCTGATAGGTCCGCGGTGTCTCGGTGCCGCGCCGTGGGGGGAGACCGGGAGCGAACGGGAACGGGGGTCGGGGCGGCTGCGGAGCCCTCGCTGCGGCCGGCGCCCGGCATCGGGAGGCGGGCGGCTCAGGGCCGCCCTTCGTGAGGTTTCCCGGAGGCGGCAGAAGGGCGGAGGGGAAGGAGGGGACAGCCGGGGACCTCCCGCCGCGCGCGTGTCCGGGGCGCGGCGGCTGTCGGTGCCCGCGGAGCCCGGCGGGGGAGCGCGAGGGGCACGGAGCGGCGAAAGAGGCGGCAGGTGAGTGCGGCAGCGGCGAGGGTGACCGTGCCGTTGGAACGGGGGGAGCGGGAGGGGCCAGGCGAGGCGCGGCGCGGAGGCGTTCGGTTCCGGTTTCCCCCCCCCCCCCGCCCCCCGTCGCCCTTACGGCCAGCGCTGGCGAAGCTGCTGGGAGGCGTGCGGTCCGGAGCCGCGTCTCCCTCCGGCGCAGCGCCCGTGCCCGGTGCGGCAGCCCCTCGGGAGCGGCGCAGCCCCCGTCGGTCGCGGGGACGGTTACAAGCAGAGCTAAGGCGCGGTTGCGGGCGGGCTGGTGGCGTGGCGAGCGGGGCGCCGCTTCGGCGGGAGCTCGGGGCGAGCCCCGCCGGGTTTCCGTGTCCTGCGGGCGCGGCTTTCGCGCCGCGGCTCTCTCTGTGCGCTTTTTTGTTTGGTCGCGTTTGTTTTTTGGGGTTTTTTTGGCGGGATTCCCGCGAAACGCGGCACGACCGCTCGCCCGGGGCTTGCCGCGGCGGGTCTCAGTGGCGCCGTCCTGTGGGCAAAGCGCGGTACTGCACCCGGCCGCCCCAACGCGGTGCCGCGGCGCGCCTCGGTGCTGCCGCCCTGTGGCGAAACTCGGGTACTGCAGCGCACGGCAAGGGGGGGGGCAGAGACGCCGATCGAGCCGCGGGGGTTCGCGGTCGGGTCTGTGCGTGCCGGTGTCCGTCCCCCCCCGACGGGGGTCAGGTCCCCATTGGTGTGCAAACGACATCCCTCCCTCGGTGCCTCCTTAAACGTTTAATGATGTAAATATTGCTCCTGCTAACGTTGTCGGCGCGGCTTCTTTCCTCAGTGGATCCGTCCGGCAGTCGGTGGCCCACGGTTGCTCGGCAACAGCAGAAGCGGATTGAAGGGACCGGCCGCTGGAGGATGCCGAAGCCTCCCGGGTCAGCGATGGAGCAGCTTTGCGTAAAGCGAGGGGTACGTGAAGCCGGGCGTGCGGGGCCGACCGCCCAGCAGGTAAGGGAAGCTAAAGCTTTACCTCCAGGGACTTCTGCCCAGAAAGCTGAAGCAATTGCTCTCGCGTGAGCTGTAGAGTTACGCAAAGAGAAGAAGATTAGTAGCTGCACTGATTCTAAGCAGGTTTCTTGAAGGGTGCGGGCCCTTGAAGCCGTTTGAAAAGGAATAAAGTGTATTAACGGCACAAGGGAGGCAGATTAAACGTGATGCTCCGGTTGCTGGAAGCTGTGCTGTTGCTAGGAGAGTTGCCGTCACGCGTTGCAACGGGCCTCAGAAGGGAAACGCTGCTCAGGAAACTGGCCATAAATTGGCAGGCGCCGCTGTAAAACCAGCCACCGAGAGGACAGAGACCGGTACGGAGCCGCGTCTCTGAGCCCAGGTGGCCGTGTCCTCCAGCCAACGTCAGGGAACTGTAACAAAGAGGATAAGCAATTAATAGGAGATTAATAGCCCGATCAGAATTAGGGTCCAAAGGAGCCGTCACCGGCGACGGGAGAGCAGCGGCGCCTCGCGGCGCGAGGAGCTGACGCGCTCTGTCGAGATCGGACGAACAGGTAAGAGCGAATTTAGAAGCCCTGTGCGAACGAGGCAGTGGGAAACGTGCCTAGAAAACCGTCTTGATGGTGCACGCGGGGTACAGACAAGAGCAGCCGGACGAGGGAAACGTACCAGGACGACGCTGGCAAAGGGAGTTCTCCGAGCTGCCTGGAAAAGGGGGGTGTCGATACCGGCCGGCACGAACGGCTCCCTTCTCGGGTCGGCCGGAAGCGTTGCCGTGCCGGGGGGGCGGCTGCCGGCCTGCGGGCCGGGGCTGCGGCTGTTTGGGGCGCTGCCCCCGCTTTGTTTCCTCGGGGAGCCCCCCCACGCTCGGGGGCTTGTGGGACGTGCACGTGCAAATGACCACGGTGTTCCCAGCTGCTCTGTTCTCTGCCTTGTTTTTCAGGTGCCTGTCCCTGTTTTCTCTTCCCGCTTTTGAAGAGAAGCTGCCGAGTCAGCGTACGCTGCGGTGAAGTTCTACTAGATGCGGCCCTCAGGAACCGGTTGCTGTGGGGTTGCTCGTGCGGCCAGCTTTTGTGTCGGTTGTTCCGGCGCTCCGTCGCGGTGTAGAGCCGGCCCCGTACGTAGCGGTGAGGCGTACCGCAGTTTGGTTTGATTCTCGGATAGGCCTCGGCTCTGACTGTGCACTCGAACGCCAAAACCTACAGCGAAGCTGCGGTGGCTTTAGCGTGCAAGGGGCGCGAGCGCCGTGAAGCCGCCCGTGTGGCCGAGCGTCCCGATCGCGGCGCTGAGCGTTAGACGGACTTGAGCCGCGTGCCGGAATCGTTTTGTTTTGGAGAGGGCGGGATAAACCTGGAGCACAACTTGTGAGGCGGTACGTCGTGGGCAGGTTTTAGTATTGCCTGTGGAGTGCCGCTAGAAGCGTTCGTAGTTCTTGCTTGTCTCTGTTACAAGATGAGCCGTGTCGTCCTGCGTGACGCGTAACGGGAGGACGGCGCGGTAGCGGTGCTCTGCACAAGAGCCCGTTGGGGGGTATTTTAGCTCGCGGGAAAGGGATTGGGAACCACCTGGTGGGAATGCGAGGAGAGCAGCCCTGGCGGAATCTGAGGAGCCGAGACCGTTGTATAAATTGGACAAGGAAGGAAAGGCTGCGGGCAAAGCGCGGTGCTGCACCCGGCCGCCCCAGTGCGGTGCCGCGGCGCGCCTCGGTGCTGCCGCCCTGTGGCGAAACCCGGGTACTGCAGCGCACGGCAAGGCGGGGGGGGCAGATGCCGCGATTGAGAGACGGGGACGCAACTTGATGCAAGCAAAGTGTCCACTTTATTGCTCTTCACACAATTCTTTTATACTGTTACATGCATAACAACTACTATCGTGGATTATGCTGATTGGCACAACAATTAATTATCTCATACATATTACAAAGGCTGAGCTCATGATAGGTTAGTAAGAGCATGCAAATCTGTCCTAGCTCCTTGTTACTATCGTGTCCTGTGTGCTGGGCAAGCTTTACAGGCTGCTTTCTCACAGCCACAAGGTCCTGTTGCTAAACAGGACATTCCCATCTATCATCACAAGTTTCTGCTCTTTGTGCTTACATCTGCATGTTGTAACTTTTCACGGCCCTTAGTAATTTTCCATGCTAACACAACAGGTCTAGTAGCTAGAACTAGCATATTAACTATAGATATATATTTTTGCTAATATCCTATAAGCCTAGATAACCCACAGGCAGAGACGCCGATCGAGCCGCGGGGGTTCGCGGTCGGGTCTGTGCGTGCCGGTGTCCGTCCCCCCCGACGGGGGTCAGGTCCCCATTGGTGTGCAAACGACACCCCTCCCTCGATGGCTCCTTAGGAGGGTTAATCCCAGTCCTCGTTCTTTTGGCAGCGGCGGGTCTGTGACCTCGCGGGAAGCCCAGGCTGCTGCACAGAGCTCGTCGGGAGCGGGAGCCGCGGAGGCGAGGGGCCTCGACGAGCCAGAGCTGCGTCAGACGGAGGGGGCGCGCGCGCTGCCCGGGGGCCGCGTCCGGCGGAGCCGGAGTGACCTGCGGCGGCAACGAGCGGGAGCCGCTCGGAGCTGGAGCGGCCGTTGGCCGCGCCTTCCCTGGGGAGGTGAGCGCGGGGAGCCCGGCCTCTCTCTCCCTCGGGGATTAAACCCGCGCCCGTCCGCGCCCTTCCCGGGGGCGGCGGCGAGGCGGGTTCCCCCGGCTCTCCCGGGGCGGCCCCGCTGCCGGGGGGGCGCGGGCGAGGCGGCGGCAGCGCCTCCTCGGTGCCGGGGGGCGGAGGGGAGAGAGACCTGCCGGCCGGAGCCGCGCGGCCCCTCGGGCAGGGCGCTCCCGGTCTCTGGGCCGCAGGCCGGGGGCGGCAGACGGGTTCAGGTGCTCTGGCGTGCTTTTTAGCCAGCGTGGCCTTCTCCGCGCCGTGAAGAAAATCCCGCGCGGTCGATTCCGCTCGCCGCTCGGGAGATGCCGCGTCTCCGGGGCCGTGGACTGGGGAAGAACGTTTGCGAGTTGGAGGGCGCTACAAGATATTCCGCGGGGAAGCCGGAGAAGAGGCAAATTGGCTGCCAGCGGAGTTGCGTTCCTTCGGTTTAGGACGTTCAGCTTGTCCTTCCAGAGAAGGAGCAGTCGTGGGTAGGGCCGAGAGAGGCTTTTAAGCGCGTGATCGGAATTGGAGCCAAATGGCACTCGACGTTGCCGCCGTGGGTCTTGGCTTTCAGTGGTTTCCCCGCGGCTGCCTGGTGTTTGGGAGCTCGGAGCGGGCATTTTTTTTCCCCAAGGAGAGGCTGTGCTTGAAACAGAACTTGCTTGAAGAAGACAGACGGGGCGGGTGAGGATGCAGAGCGGGCCAATCAGATCTCTCGGGAGGGCTGGAGGGGCGGAGCGCCGATAGGCGGGGAGCATGGCAATTGATGTGCGTAGGCAGCCAATGAGGTTGCCGGGGGGGCGGGCGTTGCGGCGTCCGTACTGCGCATGCCCAACTTGCGCAGTCCTCAGTCAGGTCCGACGCTGAGGCGGGCACCTGGGGGCGGAGCGCGGGAAGGAGCATCCAATAGGAGGACGGCGCGGCGGGGTGGAAAGCAGCCAATCAGAGCGCGCCGTCTCAATCCCGTTTGAACAGCTGCCTCCCTGGCAAACGCGTCCGTGGGGTCCCGGGGCGGGTAGCGGGAGTTAACGGGGAAACGGGGGTCGGGGCGAGGGAGGGGAGGCTGTGGAGCGCTCATTTTGGCCTCTCCGTCCCTTTTGCCTCTCTCTCCCTCTCTCTGTGTCTCCTTGTCTTGCTCCCTGTCCCTGTCTTTCTCTGGTAAGCTGACCTGCTCTTTGCCCTTCTTTTTTTGTGGAATCACAGGCTCCTTCTGCTTGGAAAAGACACGTGCAGTTTTAAATTTGGGTTTGAATTCTAGGGTTTTTTCCCCCCCATTAGCGTAAGTGGACGGCACGTTGTCCTGTGGCTCAATCCCCGTTCTGTTCCGTGGAGCCTTCAGTTTAGGATGTTCAGGTAAGACAGTTTGTCCTTCCAGAGAAGGAGCAGTCACCGGTAGGACCGAGAGAGGCTTTTAAGCGCGTGATCGGAACTGAAGCCAAATGGCACTTGACGTTGCCGCTGTGGGTCTTGGCTTTCACTGGTTTCCCCGCGGCTCCCTGGTGTTGGGGAGCTCGGAGCGGGCACGTTTTTTTCCCCGAGGGGAGGCTGTGCTTAAAAAAGAACGTGTTTCCTCGGAGAAGTGCAAGTCCGCGTGCGTAAGACAGACAAAGACCCCAGCCAGCCTAGTCAAGTTCTGAGCGTGCGTCTGTCAGGCGGCTGCTTTACGTTGAGGAGCGCACGGCCGTGCAATGGTGAGGGCGAAGGGCAAGGCAAGACAGAAGGGTTTTTCCTGCTGCGGGTGACCAGCCGCCCCCCTTTTCCGCGTGAAGCAGAGGAGCGCGGTTCGTTGTCGCCTTTTAAACGCGGCGGCGGCGGCGGCAAGCCGCGCGGCCGGAGGGCGCGGGGTGGGGGGGGGGGGTCCCGGCAGGGCGGCGACCCGGCGGGTGAGGATGCAGAGCGGGCCAATCAGATGGCGCGGGAGGGCTGGAGGGCTGGAGGAACGGAGCGCTGGTTGGCTGCCTAGGCACGTCAGTTGCCTTTCTGTCTGCCAATCAGATTGCCGGGGGGGCGGGCGTCGAGGGCTGGGTACTGCGCATGCCCCAAAGAGCGAGCGCTGATAGGCGGAGAGATGCTGATTGGCGTGCCGCCCGCAGCCAATGATGTTGCCGAAGGGGCGGGCGTTGCGGCGTCCCTAGTGCGCATGCCCCAGCCGCGATCGCTGATAGGCGGCGAGAGAGGTGATTGACGTGTCCCGGGGAGCCAACCGGGATGCGGCAAGGGGCGGGTGCTGCGGTCTCCCTAGTGCGCATGCCCAAACCGCGAGCGCTGATAGGCGGCGAGAGAGGTGATTGACGTGTCCCGGGGAGCCAACCGGGATGCGGCAAGGGGCGGGTGCTGCGGTCTCCCTAGTGCGCATGCCCCAGCCGCGATCGCTGATAGGCGGCGAGAGAGGTGATTGACGTGTCCCAAGGAGCCAACCGGGAAGCGGCAAGGGGCGGGAGCTGCGGTCTCCCTACTGCGCATGCCCCAGCCGCGATCGCTGATAGGCGGCGAGAGGGCTGATTGACGTGTCCCGGGGAGCCAACCGGGATGCGGCAAGGGGCGGGAGCTGCGGTCTCCCTACTGCGCATGCCCCAGCCGCGATCGCTGATAGGCGGCGAGAGGGCTGATTGACGTGTCCCGGGGAGCCAACCGGGATGCGGCAAGGGGCGGGTGCTGCGGTCTCCCTACTGCGCATGCCCAAACCGCTAGCGCTGATAGGTCCGCGGTGTCTCGGTGCCGCGCCGTGGGGGGAGACCGGGAGCGAACGGGAACGGGGGTCGGGGCGGCTGCGGAGCCCTCGCTGCGGCCGGCGCCCGGGCATCGGGAGGCGGGCGGCTCAGGGCCGCCCTTCGTGAGGTTTCCCGGAGGCGGCAGAAGGGCGGAGGGGAAGGAGGGGACAGCCGGGGACCTCCCGCCGCGCGCGTGTCCGGGGCGCGGCGGCTGTCGGTGCCCGCGGAGCCCGGCGGGGGAGCGCGAGGGGCACGGAGCGGCGAAAGAGGCGGCAGGTGAGTGCGGCAGCGGCGAGGGTGACCGTGCCGTTGGAACGGGGGGGAGCGGGAGGGGCCGGCGCGGCGCGGCGCGGAGGCGTTCGGTTCCGGTTTCCCCCCCCCCCCCCCGCCCCCCGTCGCCCTTACGGCCGCGCTGGCGAAGCTGCTGGGAGGCGTGCGGTCCGGAGCCGCGTCTCCCTCCGGCGCAGCGCCCGTGCCCGGTGCGGCAGCCCCTCCGGGAGCGGCGCAGCCCCCGTCGGTCGCGGGGACGGTTACAAGCAGAGCTAAGGCGCGGTTGCGGGCGGGCTGGGTGGCGTGGCGAGCGGGGCGCCGCTTCGGCGGGAGCTCGGGGCGAGCCCCGCCGGGTTCCGTGTCCTGCGGGCGCGGCTTTCGCGCCGCGGCTCTCTCTGTGCGCTTTTTTGTTTGGTCGCGTTTGTTTTTTGGGGTTTTTTTGGCGGGATTCCCGCGAAACGCGGCACGACCGCTCGCCCGGGGCTGCCGCGGCGGGTCTCAGTGGCGCCGTCCTGTGGGCAAAGCGCGGTACTGCACCCGGCCGCCCCAACGCGGTGCCGCGGCGCGCCTCGGTGCTGCCGCCCTGTGGCGAAACTCGGGTACTGCAGCGCACGGCAAGGGGGGGGGCAGAGACGCCGATCGAGCCGCGGGGGTTCGCGGTCGGGTCTGTGCGTGCCGGTGTCCGTCCCCCCCCGACGGGGGTCAGGTCCCCATTGGTGTGCAAACGACATCCCTCCCTCGGTGCCTCCTTAAACGTTTAATGATGTAAATATTGCTCCTGCTAACGTTGTCGGCGCGGCTTCTTTCCTCAGTGGATCCGTCCGGCAGTCGGTGGCCCACGGTTGCTCGGCAACAGCAGAAGCGGATTGAAGGGACCGGCCGCTGGAGGATGCCGAAGCCTCCCGGGTCAGCGATGGGAGCAGCTTTGCGTAAAGCGAGGGGTACGTGAAGCCGGGCGTGCGGGGCCGACCGCCCAGCAGGTAAGGGAAGCTAAAGCTTTACCTCCAGGGACTTCTGCCCAGAAAGCTGAAGCAATTGCTCTCGCGTGAGCTGTAGAGTTACGCAAAGAGAAGAAGATTAGTAGCTGCACTGATTCTAAGCAGGTTTCTTGAAGGGTGCGGGCCCTTGAAGCCGTTTGAAAAGAATAAAGTGTATTAACGGCACAAGGGAGGCAGATTAAACGTGATGCTCCGGTTGCTGGAAGCTGTGCTGTTGCTAGGAGAGTTGCCGTCACGCGTTGCAACGGGCCTCAGAAGGGAAACGCTGCTCAGGAAACTGGCAATAAATTGGCAGGCGCCGCTGTAAAACCAGCCACCGAGAGGACAGAGACCGGTACGGAAGCCGCGTCTCTGAGCCCAGGTGGCCGTGTCCTCCAGCCAACGTCAGGGAACTGTAACAAAGAGGATAAGCAATTAATAGGAGATTAATAGCCCGATCAGAATTAGGGTCCAAAGGAGCCGTCACCGGCGACGGGAGAGCAGCGGCGCCTCGCGGCGCGAGGAGCTGACGCGCTCTGTCGAGATCGGACGAACAGGTAAGAGCGAATTTAGAAGCCCTGTGCGAACGAGGCAGTGGGAAACGTGCCTAGAAAACCGTCTTGATGGTGCACGCGGGGTACAGACAAGAGCAGCCGGACGAGGGAAACGTACCAGGACGACGCTGGCAAAGGGAGTTCTCCGAGCTGCCTGGAAAAGGGGGGTGTCGATACCGGCCGGCACGAACGGCTCCCTTCTCGGGTCGGCCGGAAGCGTTGCCGTGCCGGGGGGCGGCTGCCGGCCTGCGGGCCGGGGCTGCGGCTGTTTGGGGCGCTGCCCCCGCTTTGTTTTCCTCGGGGAGCCCCCCCACGCTCGGGGGCTTGTGGGACGTGCACGTGCAAATGACACGGTGTTCCCAGCTGCTCTGTTCTCTGCCTTGTTTTTTCAGGTGCCTGTCCCTGTTTTCTCTTCCCGCTTTTGAAGAGAAGCTGCCGAGTCAGCGTACGCTGCGGTGAAGTTCTACTAGATGCGGCCCTCAGGAACCGGTTGCTGTGGGGTTGCTCGTGCGGCCAGCTTTTGGTGTCGGTTGTTCCGGCGCTCCGTCGCGGTGTAGAGCCGGCCCCGTACGTAGCGGTGAGGCGTACCGCAGTTTGGTTTGATTCTCGGATAGGCCTCGGCTCTGACTGTGCACTCGAACGCCAAAACCTACAGCGGAAGCTGCGGTGGCTTTAGCGTGCAAGGGGCGCGAGCGCCGTGAAGCCGCCCGTGTGGCCGAGCGTCCCGATCGCGGCGCTGAGCGTTAGACGGACTTGAGCCGCGTGCCGGAATCGTTTTGTTTTGGAGAGGGCGGGATAAACCTGGAGCACAACTTGTGAGGGCGGTACGTCGTGGGCAGGTTTTAGTATTGCCTGTGGAGTGCCGCTAGAAGCGTTCGTAGTTCTTGCTTGTCTCTGTTACAAGATGAGCCGTGTCGTCCTGCGTGACGCGTAACGGGAGGACGGCGCGGTAGCGGTGCTCTGCACAAGAGCCCGTTGGGGGGTATTTTAGCTCGCGGGAAAGGGATTGGGGAACCACCTGGTGGGAATGCGAGGAGAGCAGCCCTGGCGGAATCTGAGGAGCCGAGACCGTTGTATAAATTGGACAAGGAAGGAAAGGCTGCGGGCAAAGCGCGGTGCTGCACCCGGCCGCCCCAGTGCGGTGCCGCGGCGCGCCTCGGTGCTGCCGCCCTGTGGCGAAACCCGGGTACTGCAGCGCACGGCAAGGGGGGGGGGGCAGATGCCGCGATTGAGAGACGGGGACGCAACTTGATGCAAGCAAAGTGTCCACTTTATTGCTCTTCACACAATTCTTTTATACTGTTACATGCATAACAACTACTATCGTGGATTATGCTGATTGGCACAACAATTAATTATCTCATACATATTACAAAGGCTGAGCTCATGATAGGTTAGTAAGAGCATGCAAATCTGTCCTAGCTCCTTGTTACTATCGTGTCCTGTGTGCTGGGCAAGCTTTACAGGCTGCTTTCTCACAGCCACAAGGTCCTGTTGCTAAACAGGACATTCCCATCTATCATCACAAGTTTCTGCTCTTTGTGCTTACATCTGCATGTTGTAACTTTTCACGGCCCTTAGTAATTTTCCATGCTAACACAACAGGTCTAGTAGCTAGAACTAGCATATTAACTATAGATATATATTTTTGCTAATATCCTATAAGCCTAGATAACCCACAGGCAGAGACGCCGATCGAGCCGCGGGGGTTCGCGGTCGGGTCTGTGCGTGCCGGTATCCGTCCCCCCCGACGGGGGTGAGGTCCCCATTGGTGTGCAAACGACACCCCTCCCTCGATGGCTCCTTAGGAGGGTTAATCCCAGTCCTCGTTCTTTTGGCAGCGGCGGGTCTGTGACCTCGCGGGAAGCCCAGGCTGCTGCACAGAGCTCGTCGGGAGCGGGAGCCGCGGAGGCGGGGGGCCTCGACGAGCCAGAGCTGCGTCAGACGGAGGGGGCGCGCGCGCTGCCCGGGGGCCGCGTCCGGCGGAGCCGGAGTGACCTGCGGCGGCAACGAGCGGGAGCCGCTCGGAGCTGGAGCGGCCGTTGGCCGCGCCTTCCCTGGGGAGGTGAGCGCGGGGAGCCCGGCCTCTCTCTCCCTCGGGGATTAAACCCGCGCCCGTCCGCGCCCTTCCCGGGGGCGGCGGCGAGGCGGGTTCCCCCGGCTCTCCCGGGGCGGCCCCGCTGCCGGGGGGCGCGGGCGAGGCGGCGGCAGCGCCTCCTCGGTGCCGGGGGGCGGAGGGGAGAGAGACCTGCCGGCCGGAGCCGCGCGGCCCCTCGGGCAGGGCGCTCCCGGTCTCTGGGCCGCAGGCCGGGGGCGGCAGACGGGTTCGGGTGCTCTGGCGTGCTTTTTAGCCAGCGTGGCCTTCTCCGCGCCGTGAAGAAAATCCCGCGCGGTCGATTCCGCTCGCCGCTCGGGAGATGCCGCGTCTCTGGGGCCGTGGACTGGGGAAGAACGTTTGCGAGTTGGAGGGCGCTACAAGATATTCCGCGGGGAAGCCGGAGAAGAGGCAAATTGGCTGCCAGCGGAGTTGCGTTCCTTCGGTTTAGGACGTTCAGCTTGTCCTTCCAGAGAAGGAGCAGTCGTGGGTAGGGCCGAGAGAGGCTTTTAAGCGCGTGATCGGAATTGGAGCCAAATGGCACTCGACGTTGCCGCCGTGGGTCTTGGCTTTCAGTGGTTTCCCCGCGGCTGCCTGGTGTTTGGGAGCTCGGAGCGGGCATTTTTTTTCCCCCAAGGAGAGGCTGTGCTTGAAACAGAACTTGCTTGAAGAAGACAGACGAGGCGGGTGAGGATGCAGAGCGGGCCAATCAGATCTCTCGGGAGGGCTGGAGGGGCGGAGCGCCGATAGGCGGGGAGCATGGCAATTGATGTGCGTAGGCAGCCAATGAGGTTGCCGGGGGGGCGGGCGTTGCGGCGTCCGTACTGCGCATGCCCAACTTGCGCAGTCCTCAGTCAGGTCCGACGCTGAGGCGGGCACCTGGGGGCGGAGCGCGGGAAGGAGCATCCAATAGGAGGACGGCGCGGCGGGGTGGAAAGCAGCCAATCAGAGCGCGCCGTCTCAATCCCGTTTGAACAGCTGCCTCCCTGGCAAACGCGTCCGTGGGGTCCCGGGGCGGGTAGCGGGAGTTAACGGGGAAACGGGGGTCGGGGCGAGGGAGGGGAGGCTGTGGAGCGCTCATTTTGGCCTCTCCGTCCCTTTTGCCTCTCTCTCCCTCTCTCTGTGTCTCCTTGTCTTGCTCCCTGTCCCTGTCTTTCTCTGGTAAGCTGACCTGCTCTTTGCCCTTCTTTTTTTGTGGAATCACAGGCTCCTTCTGCTTGGAAAAGACACGTGCAGTTTTAAATTTGGGTTTGAACTCTAGGGTTTTTTTTCCCCCATTAGCGTAAGTGGACGGCACGTTGTCCTGTGGCTCAATCCCCGTTCTGTTCCGTGGAGCCTTCAGTTTAGGATGTTCAGGTAAGACAGTTTGTCCTTCCAGAGAAGGAGCAGTCACCGGTAGGACCGAGAGAGGCTTTTAAGCGCGTGATCGGAACTGAAGCCAAATGGCACTTGACGTTGCCGCTGTGGGTCTTGGCTTTCACTGGTTTCCCCGCGGCTCCCTGGTGTTGGGGAGCTCGGAGCGGGCACGTTTTTTTCCCCGAGGGGAGGCTGTGCTTAAAAAAGAACGTGTTTCCTCGGAGAAGTGCAAGTCCGCGTGCGTAAGACAGACAAAAACCCCAGCCAGCCTAGTCAAGTTCTGAGCGTGCGTCTGTCAGGCGGCTGCTTTACGTTGAGGAGCGCACGGCCGTGCAATGGTAAGGGCGAAGGGCAAGGCAAGACAGAAGGGTTTTTCCTGCTGCGGGTGACCAGCCGCCCCCCTTTTCCGCGTGAAGCAGAGGAGCGCGGTTCGTTGTCGCCTTTTAAACGCGGCGGCGGCGGCGGCAAGCCGCGCGGCCGGAGGGCGCGGGGTGGGGGGGGGGGTCCCGGCAGGGCGGCGACCCGGCGGGTGAGGATGCAGAGCGGGCCAATCAGATGGCGCGGGAGGGCTGGAGGGCTGGAGGAACGGAGCGCTGGTTGGCTGCCTAGGCACGTCAGTTGCCTTTCTGTCTGCCAATCAGATTGCCGGGGGGGCGGGCGTCGAGGGCTGGGTACTGCGCATGCCCCAAAGAGCGAGCGCTGATAGGCGGAGAGATGCTGATTGGCGTGCCGCCCGCAGCCAATGATGTTGCCGAAGGGGCGGGCGTTGCGGCGTCCCTAGTGCGCATGCCCCAGCCGCGATCGCTGATAGGCGGCGAGAGAGGTGATTGACGTGTCCCGGGGAGCCAACCGGGATGCGGCAAGGGGCGGGTGCTGCGGTCTCCCTAGTGCGCATGCCCAAACCGCGAGCGCTGATAGGCGGCGAGAGAGGTGATTGACGTGTCCCGGGGAGCCAACCGGGATGCGGCAAGGGGCGGGTGCTGCGGTCTCCCTAGTGCGCATGCCCAAACCGCGAGCGCTGATAGGCGGCGAGAGAGGTGATTGACGTGTCCCAAGGAGCCAACCGGGAAGCGGCAAGGGGCGGGAGCTGCGGTCTCCCTACTGCGCATGCCCCAGCCGCGATCGCTGATAGGCGGCGAGAGGGCTGATTGACGTGTCCCGGGGAGCCAACCGGGATGCGGCAAGGGGCGGGAGCTGCGGTCTCCCTACTGCGCATGCCCCAGCCGCGATCGCTGATAGGCGGCGAGAGGGCTGATTGACGTGTCCCGGGGAGCCAACCGGGATGCGGCAAGGGGCGGGTGCTGCGGTCTCCCTACTGCGCATGCCCAAACCGCTAGCGCTGATAGGTCCGCGGTGTCTCGGTGCCGCGCCGTGGGGGGAGACCGGGAGCGAACGGGAACGGGGGTCGGGGCGGCTGCGGAGCCCTCGCTGCGGCCGGCGCCCGGGCATCGGGAGGCGGGCGGCTCAGGGCCGCCCTTCGTGAGGTTTCCCGGAGGCGGCAGAAGGGCGGAGGGGAAGGAGGGGACAGCCGGGGACCTCCCGCCGCGCGCGTGTCCGGGGCGCGGCGGCTGTCGGTGCCCGCGGAGCCCGGCGGGGGAGCGCGAGGGGCACGGAGCGGCGAAAGAGGCGGCAGGTGAGTGCGGCAGCGGCGAGGGTGACCGTGCCGTTGGAACGGGGGGAGCGGGAGGGGCCGGCGCGGCGCGGCGCGGAGGCGTTCGGTTCCGGTTTCCCCCCCCCCCCCCCCGCCCCCCCCCGCCCTTACGGCCGCGCTGGCGAAGCTGCTGGGAGGCGTGCGGTCCGGAGCCGCGTCTCCCTCCGGCGCAGCGCCCGTGCCCGGTGCGGCAGCCCCTCCGGGAGCGGCGCAGCCCCCGTCGGTCGCGGGGACGGCTACAAGCAGAGCTAAGGCGCGGTTGCGGGCGGGCTGGGTGGCGTGGCGAGCGGGGCGCCGCTTCGGCGGGAGCTCGGGGCGAGCCCCGGCGGGTTCCGTGTCCTGCGGGCGCGGCTTTCGCGCCGCGGCTCTCTCTGTGCGCTTTTTTGTTTGGTCGCGTTTGTTTTTTGGGGTTTTTTTGGCGGGATTCCCGCGAAACGCGGCACGACCGCTCGCCCGGGGCTGCCGCGGCGGGTCTCAGTGGCGCCGTCCTGTGGGCAAAGCGCGGTACTGCACCCGGCCGCCCCAACGCGGTGCCGCGGCGCGCCTCGGTGCTGCCGCCCTGTGGCGAAACTCGGGTACTGCAGCGCACGGCAAGGGGGGGGGCAGAGACGCCGATCGAGCCGCGGGGGTTCGCGGTCGGGTCTGTGCGTGCCGGTGTCCGTCCCCCCCGACGGGGGTCAGGTCCCCATTGGTGTGCAAACGACATCCCTCCCTCGGTGCCTCCTTAAACGTTTAATGATGTAAATATTGCTCCTGCTAACGTTGTCGGCGCGGCTTCTTTCCTCAGTGGATCCGTCCGGCAGTCGGTGGCCCACGGTTGCTCGGCAACAGCAGAAGCGGATTGAAGGGACCGGCCGCTGGAGGATGCCGAAGCCTCCCGGGTCAGCGATGGGAGCAGCTTTGCGTAAAGCGAGGGGTACGTGAAGCCGGGCGTGCGGTGCCGACCGCCCAGCAGGTAAGGGAAGCTAAAGCTTTACCTCCAGGGACTTCTGCCCAGAAAGCTGAAGCAATTGCTCTCGCGTGAGCTGTAGAGTTACGCAAAGAGAAGAAGATTAGTAGCTGCACTGATTCTAAGCAGGTTTCTTGAAGGGTGCGGGCCCTTGAAGCCGTTTGAAAAGAATAAAGTGTATTAACAGCACAAGGGAGGCAGATTAAACGTGATGCTCCGGTTGCTGGAAGCTGTGCTGTTGCTAGGAGAGTTGCCGTCACGCGTTGCAACGGGCCTCAGAAGGGAAACGCTGCTCAGGAAACTGGCCATAAATTGGCAGGCGCCGCTGTAAAACCAGCCACCGAGAGGACAGAGACCGGTACGGAAGCCGCGTCTCTGAGCCCAGGTGGCCGTGTCCTCCAGCCAACGTCAGGGAACTGTAACAAAGAGGATAAGCAATTAATAGGAGATTAATAGCCCGATCAGAATTAGGGTCCAAAGGAGCCGTCACCGGCGACGGGAGAGCAGCGGCGCCTCGCGGCGCGAGGAGCTGACGCGCTCTGTCGAGATCGGACGAACAGGTAAGAGCGAATTTAGAAGCCCTGTGCGAACGAGGCAGTGGGAAACGTGCCTAGAAAACCATCTTGATGGTGCACGCGGGGTACAGACAAGAGCAGCCGGACGAGGGAAACGTACCAGGACGACGCTGGCAAAGGGAGTTCTCCGAGCTGCCTGGAAAAGGGGGGTGTCGATACCGGCCGGCACGAACGGCTCCCTTCTCGGGTCGGCCGGAAGCGTTGCCGTGCCGGGGGGCGGCTGCCGGCCTGCGGGCCGGGGCTGCGGCTGTTTGGGGCGCTGCCCCCGCTTTGTTTTCCTCGGGGAGCCCCCCCACGTTCGGGGGCTTGTGGGAGGTGCACGTGCAAATGACACGGTGTTCCCAGCTGCTCTGTTCTCTGCCTTGTTTTTTCAGACGCCTGTCCCTGTTTTCTCTTCCCGCTTTTGAAGAGAAGCTGCCGAGTCAGCGTACGCTGCGGTGAAGTTCTACTAGATGCGGCCCTCAGGAACCGGTTGCTGTGGGGTTGCTCGTGCGGCCAGCTTTTGGTGTCGGTTGTTCCGGCGCTCCGTCGCGGTGTAGAGCCGGCCCCGTACGTAGCGGTGAGGCGTACCGCAGTTTGGTTTGATTCTCGGATAGGCCTCGGCTCTGACTGTGCACTCGAACGCCAAAACCTACAGCGGAAGCTGCGGTGGCTTTAGCGTGCAAGGGGCGCGAGCGCCGTGAAGCCGCCCGTGTGGCCGAGCGTCCCGATCGCGGCGCTGAGCGTTAGACGGACTTGAGCCGCGTGCCGGAATCGTTTTGTTTTGGAGAGGGCGGGATAAACCTGGAGCACAACTTGTGAGGGCGGTACGTCGTGGTCAGGTTTTAGTATTGCCTGTGGAGTGCCGCTAGAAGCGTTCGTAGTTCTTGCTTGTCTCTGTTACAAGATGAGCCGTGTCGTCCTGCGTGACGCGTAACGGGAGGACGGCGCGGTAGCGGTGCTCTGCACAAGAGCCCGTTGGGGGGTATTTTAGCTCGCGGGAAAGGGATTGGGGAACCACCTGGTGGGAATGCGAGGAGAGCAGCCCTGGCGGAATCTGAGGAGCCGAGACCGTTGTATAAATTGGACAAGGAAGGAAAGGCTGCGGGCAAAGCGCGGTGCTGCACCCGGCCGCCCCAGTGCGGTGCCGCGGCGCGCCTCGGTGCTGCCGCCCTGTGGCGAAACCCGGGTACTGCAGCGCACGGCAAGGCGGGGGGGGCAGATGCCGCGATTGAGAGACGGGGACGCAACTTGATGCAAGCAAAGTGTCCACTTTATTGCTCTTCACACAATTCTTTTATACTGTTACATGCATAACAACTACTATCGTGGATTATGCTGATTGGCACAACAATTAATTATCTCATACATATTACAAAGGCTGAGCTCATGATAGGTTAGTAAGAGCATGCAAATCTGTCCTAGCTCCTTGTTACTATCGTGTCCTGTGTGCTGGGCAAGCTTTACAGGCTGCTTTCTCACAGCCACAAGGTCCTGTTGCTAAACAGGACATTCCCATCTATCATCACAAGTTTCTGCTCTTTGTGCTTACATCTGCATGTTGTAACTTTTCACGGCCCTTAGTAATTTTCCATGCTAACACAACAGGTCTAGTAGCTAGAACTAGCATATTAACTATAGATATATATTTTTGCTAATATCCTATAAGCCTAGATAACCCACAGGCAGAGACGCCGATCGAGCCGCGGGGGTTCGCGGTCGGGTCTGTGCGTGCCGGTGTCCGTCCCCCCCGACGGGGGTGAGGTCCCCATTGGTGTGCAAACGACACCCCTCCCTCGATGGCTCCTTAGGAGGGTTAATCCCAGTCCTCGTTCTTTTGGCAGCGGCGGGTCTGTGACCTCGCGGGAAGCCCAGGCTGCTGCACAGAGCTCGTCGGGAGCGGGAGCCGCGGAGGCGGGGGGCCTCGACGAGCCAGAGCTGCGTCAGACGGAGGGGGCGCGCGCGCTGCCCGGGGGCCGCGTCCGGCGGAGCCGAAGTGACCTGCGGCGGCAACGAGCGGGAGCCGCTCGGAGCTGGAGCGGCCGTTGGCCGCGCCTTCCCTGGGGAGGTGAGCGCGGGGAGCCCGGCCTCTCTCTCCCTCGGGGATTAAACCCGCGCCCGTCCGCGCCCTTCCCGGGGGCGGCGGCGAGGCGGGTTCCCCCGGCTCTCCCGGGGCGGCCCCGCTGCCGGGGGGCGCGGGCGAGGCGGCGGCAGCGCCTCCTCGGTGCCGGGGGGCGGAGGGGAGAGAGACCTGCCGGCCGGAGCCGCGCGGCCCCTCGGGCAGGGCGCTCCCGGTCTCTGGGCCGCAGGCCGGGGGCGGCAGACGGGTTCGGGTGCTCTGGCCTGCTTTTTAGCCAGCGTGGCCTTCTCCGCGCCGTGAAGAAAATCCCGCGCGGTCGATTCCGCTCGCCGCTCGGGAGATGCCGCGTCTCCGGGGCCGTGGACTGGGGAAGAACGTTTGCGAGTTGGAGGGCGCTACAAGATATTCCGCGGGGAAGCCGGAGAAGAGGCAAATTGGCTGCCAGCGGAGTTGCGTTCCTTCGGTTTAGGACGTTCAGCTTGTCCTTCCAGAGAAGGAGCAGTCGTGGGTAGGGCCGAGAGAGGCTTTTAGGCGCGTGATCGGAATTGGAGCCAAATGGCACTCGACGTTGCCGCCGTGGGTCTTGGCTTTCAGTGGTTTCCCCGCGGCTGCCTGGTGTTTGGGAGCTCGGAGCGGGCATTTTTTTTCCCCCAAGGAGAGGCTGTGCTTGAAACAGAACTTGCTTGAAGAAGACAGACGGGGCGGGTGAGGATGCAGAGCGGGCCAATCAGATCTCTCGGGAGGGCTGGAGGGGCGGAGCGCCGATAGGCGGGGAGCATGGCAATTGATGTGCGTAGGCAGCCAATGAGGTTGCCGGGGGGGCGGGCGTTGCGGCGTCCGTACTGCGCATGCCCAACTTGCGCAGTCCTCAGTCAGGTCCGACGCTGAGGCGGGCACCTGGGGGCGGAGCGCGGGAAGGAGCATCCAATAGGAGGACGGCGCGGCGGGGTGGAAAGCAGCCAATCAGAGCGCGCCGTCTCAATCCCGTTTGAACAGCTGCCTCCCTGGCAAACGCGTCCGTGGGGTCCCGGGGCGGGTAGCGGGAGTTAACGGGGAAACGGGGGTCGGGGCGAGGGAGGGGAGGCTGTGGAGCGCTCATTTTGGCCTCTCCGTCCCTTTTGCCTCTCTCTCCCTCTCTCTGTGTCTCCTTGTCTTGCTCCCTGTCCCTGTCTTTCTCTGGTAAGCTGACCTGCTCTTTGCCCTTCTTTTTTTGTGGAATCACAGGCTCCTTCTGCTTGGAAAAGACACGTGCAGTTTTAAATTTGGGTTTGAACTCTAGGGTTTTTTTTCCCCCATTAGCGTAAGTGGACGGCACGTTGTCCTGTGGCTCAATCCCCGTTCTGTTCCGTGGAGCCTTCAGTTTAGGATGTTCAGGTAAGACAGTTTGTCCTTCCAGAGAAGGAGCAGTCACCGGTAGGACCGAGAGAGGCTTTTAAGCGCGTGATCGGAACTGAAGCCAAATGGCACTTGACGTTGCCGCTGTGGGTCTTGGCTTTCACTGGTTTCCCCGCGGCTCCCTGGTGTTGGGGAGCTCGGAGCGGGCACGTTTTTTTCCCCGAGGGGAGGCTGTGCTTAAAAAAGAACGTGTTTCCTCGGAGAAGTGCAAGTCCGCGTGCGTAAGACAGACAAAAACCCCAGCCAGCCTAGTCAAGTTCTGAGCGTGCGTCTGTCAGGCGGCTGCTTTACGTTGAGGAGCGCACGGCCGTGCAATGGTAAGGGCGAAGGGCAAGGCAAGACAGAAGGGTTTTTCCTGCTGCGGGTGACCAGCCGCCCCCCTTTTCCGCGTGAAGCAGAGGAGCGCGGTTCGTTGTCGCCTTTTAAACGCGGCGGCGGCGGCGGCAAGCCGCGCGGCCGGAGGGCGCGGGGTGGGGGGGGGGGGTCCCGGCAGGGCGGCGACCCGGCGGGTGAGGATGCAGAGCGGGCCAATCAGATGGCGCGGGAGGGCTGGAGGGCTGGAGGAACGGAGCGCTGGTTGGCTGCCTAGGCACGTCAGTTGCCTTTCTGTCTGCCAATCAGTTTGCCGGGGGGGCGGGCGTCGAGGGCTGGGTACTGCGCATGCCCCAAAGAGCGAGCGCTGATAGGCGGAGAGATGCTGATTGGCGTGCCGCCCGCAGCCAATGATGTTGCCGAAGGGGCGGGCGTTGCGGCGTCCCTAGTGCGCATGCCCCAGCCGCGATCGCTGATAGGCGGCGAGAGAGGTGATTGACGTGTCCCGGGGAGCCAACCGGGATGCGGCAAGGGGCGGGTGCTGCGGTCTCCCTAGTGCGCATGCCCAAACCGCGAGCGCTGATAGGCGGCGAGAGAGGTGATTGACGTGTCCCGGGGAGCCAACCGGGAAGCGGCAAGGGGCGGGAGCTGCGGTCTCCCTACTGCGCATGCCCCAGCCGCGAGCGCTGATAGGCGGCGAGAGAGGTGATTGACGTGTCCCAAGGAGCCAACCGGGAAGCGGCAAGGGGCGGGAGCTGCGGTCTCCCTACTGCGCATGCCCCAGCCGCGATCGCTGATAGGCGGCGAGAGGGCTGATTGACGTGTCCCGGGGAGCCAACCGGGATGCGGCAAGGGGCGGGTGCTGCGGTCTCCCTACTGCGCATGCCCAAACCGCTAGCGCTGATAGGTCCGTGGTGTCTCGGTGCCGCGCCGTGGGGGGAGACCGGGAGCGAACGGGAACGGGGGTCGGGGCGGCTGCGGAGCCCTCGCTGCGGCCGGCGCCCGGGCATCGGGAGGCGGGCGGCTCAGGGCCGCCCTTCGTGAGGTTTCCCGGAGGCGGCAGAAGGGCGGGGGGGAAGGAGGGGACAGCCGGGGACCTCCCGCCGCGCGCGTGTCCGGGGCGCGGCGGCTGTCGGTGCCCGCGGAGCCCGGCGGGGGAGCGCGAGGGGCACGGAGCGGCGAAAGAGGCGGCAGGTGAGTGCGGCAGCGGCGAGGGTGACCGTGCCGTTGGAACGGGGGGAGCGGGAGGGGCCGGCGCGGCGCGGCGCGGAGGCGTTCGGTTCCGGTTTCCCCCCCCCCCCCCGCCCCCCGTCGCCCTTACGGCCGCGCTGGCGAAGCTGCTGGGAGGCGTGCGGTCCGGAGCCGCGTCTCCCTCCGGCGCAGCGCCCGTGCCCGGTGCGGCAGCCCCTCCGGGAGCGGCGCAGCCCCCGTCGGTCGCGGGGACGGTTACAAGCAGAGCTAAGGCGCGGTTGCGGGCGGGCTGGGTGGCGTGGCGAGCGGGGCGCCGCTTCGGCGGGAGCTCGGGGCGAGCCCCGGCGGGTTCCGTGTCCTGCGGGCGCGGCTTTCGCGCCGCGGCTCTCTCTGTGCGCTTTTTTGTTTGGTCGCGTTTGTTTTTTGGGGTTTTTTTGGCGGGATTCCCGCGAAACGCGGCACGACCGCTCGCCCGGGGCTGCCGCGGCGGGTCTCAGTGGCGCCGTCCTGTGGGCAAAGCGCGGTACTGCACCCGGCCGCCCCAACGCGGTGCCGCGGCGCGCCTCGGTGCTGCCGCCCTGTGGCGAAACTCGGGTACTGCAGCGCACGGCAAGGGGGGGGGCAGAGACGCCGATCGAGCCGCGGGGGTTCGCGGTCGGGTCTGTGCGTGCCGGTGTCCGTCCCCCCCCGACGGGGGTCAGGTCCCCATTGGTGTGCAAACGACATCCCTCCCTCGGTGCCTCCTTAAACGTTTAATGATGTAAATATTGCTCCTGCTAACGTTGTCGGCGCGGCTTCTTTCCTCAGTGGATCCGTCCGGCAGTCGGTGGCCCACGGTTGCTCGGCAACAGCAGAAGCGGATTGAAGGGACCGGCCGCTGGAGGATGCCGAAGCCTCCCGGGTCAGCGATGGGAGCAGCTTTGCGTAAAGCGAGGGGTACGTGAAGCCGGGCGTGCGGGGCCGACCGCCCAGCAGGTAAGGGAAGCTAAAGCTTTACCTCCAGGGACTTCTGCCCAGAAAGCTGAAGCAATTGCTCTCGCGTGAGCTGTAGAGTTACGCAAAGAGAAGAAGATTAGTAGCTGCACTGATTCTAAGCAGGTTTCTTGAAGGGTGCGGGCCCTTGAAGCCGTTTGAAAAGAATAAAGTGTATTAACGGCACAAGGGAGGCAGATTAAACGTGATGCTCCGGTTGCTGGAAGCTGTGCTGTTGCTAGGAGAGTTGCCGTCACGC
Source organism: Columba livia (assembly GCF_036013475.1). NCBI lineage: Eukaryota > Metazoa > Chordata > Aves > Columbiformes > Columbidae > Columba > Columba livia. The sequence goes on from NW_027043300.1 coordinate 24,567, forward strand.
GTTGCAACGGGCCTCAGAAGGGAAACGCTGCTCAGGAAACTGGCAATAAATTGGCAGGCGCCGCTGTAAAACCAGCCACCGAGAGGACAGAGACCGGTACGGAAGCCGCGTCTCTGAGCCCAGGTGGCCGTGTCCTCCAGCCAACGTCAGGGAACTGTAACAAAGAGGATAAGCAATTAATAGGAGATTAATAGCCCGATCAGAATTAGGGTCCAAAGGAGCCGTCACCGGCGACGGGAGAGCAGCGGCGCCTCGCGGCGCGAGGAGCTGACGCGCTCTGTCGAGATCGGACGAACAGGTAAGAGCGAATTTAGAAGCCCTGTGCGAACGAGGCAGTGGGAAACGTGCCTAGAAAACCGTCTTGATGGTGCACGCGGGGTACAGACAAGAGCAGCCGGACGAGGGAAACGTACCAGGACGACGCTGGCAAAGGGAGTTCTCCGAGCTGCCTGGAAAAGGGGGGTGTCGATACCGGCCGGCACGAACGGCTCCCTTCTCGGGTCGGCCGGAAGCGTTGCCGTGCCGGGGGGCGGCTGCCGGCCTGCGGGCCGGGGCTGCGGCTGTTTGGGGCGCTGCCCCCGCTTTGTTTTCCTCGGGGAGCCCCCCCACGCTCGGGGGCTTGTGGGACGTGCACGTGCAAATGACACGGTGTTCCCAGCTGCTCTGTTCTCTGCCTTGTTTTTTCAGACGCCTGTCCCTGTTTTCTCTTCCCGCTTTTGAAGAGAAGCTGCCGAGTCAGCGTACGCTGCGGTGAAGTTCTACTAGATGCGGCCCTCAGGAACCGGTTGCTGTGGGGTTGCTCGTGCGGCCAGCTTTTGGTGTCGGTTGTTCCGGCGCTCCGTCGCGGTGTAGAGCCGGCCCCGTACGTAGCGGTGAGGCGTACCGCAGTTTGGTTTGATTCTCGGATAGGCCTCGGCTCTGACTGTGCACTCGAACGCCAAAACCTACAGCGGAAGCTGCGGTGGCTTTAGCGTGCAAGGGGCGCGAGCGCCGTGAAGCCGCCCGTGTGGCCGAGCGTCCCGATCGCGGCGCTGAGCGTTAGACGGACTTGAGCCGCGTGCCGGAATCGTTTTGTTTTGGAGAGGGCGGGATAAACCTGGAGCACAACTTGTGAGGGCGGTACGTCGTGGTCAGGTTTTAGTATTGCCTGTGGAGTGCCGCTAGAAGCGTTCGTAGTTCTTGCTTGTCTCTGTTACAAGATGAGCCGTGTCGTCCTGCGTGACGCGTAACGGGAGGACGGCGCGGTAGCGGTGCTCTGCACAAGAGCCCGTTGGGGGGTATTTTAGCTCGCGGGAAAGGGATTGGGGAACCACCTGGTGGGAATGCGAGGAGAGCAGCCCTGGCGGAATCTGAGGAGCCGAGACCGTTGTATAAATTGGACAAGGAAGGAAAGGCTGCGGGCAAAGCGCGGTGCTGCACCCGGCCGCCCCAGTGCGGTGCCGCGGCGCGCCTCGGTGCTGCCGCCCTGTGGCGAAACCCGGGTACTGCAGCGCACGGCAAGGCGGGGGGGGCAGATGCCGCGATTGAGAGACGGGGACGCAACTTGATGCAAGCAAAGTGTCCACTTTATTGCTCTTCACACAATTCTTTTATACTGTTACATGCATAACAACTACTATCGTGGATTATGCTGATTGGCACAACAATTAATTATCTCATACATATTACAAAGGCTGAGCTCATGATAGGTTAGTAAGAGCATGCAAATCTGTCCTAGCTCCTTGTTACTATCGTGTCCTGTGTGCTGGGCAAGCTTTACAGGCTGCTTTCTCACAGCCACAAGGTCCTGTTGCTAAACAGGACATTCCCATCTATCATCACAAGTTTCTGCTCTTTGTGCTTACATCTGCATGTTGTAACTTTTCACGGCCCTTAGTAATTTTCCATGCTAACACAACAGGTCTAGTAGCTAGAACTAGCATATTAACTATAGATATATATTTTTGCTAATATCCTATAAGCCTAGATAACCCACAGGCAGAGACGCCGATCGAGCCGCGGGGGTTCGCGGTCGGGTCTGTGCGTGCCGGTGTCCGTCCCCCCCGACGGGGGTCAGGTCCCCATTGGTGTGCAAACGACACCCCTCCCTCGATGGCTCCTTAGGAGGGTTAATCCCAGTCCTCGTTCTTTTGGCAGCGGCGGGTCTGTGACCTCGCGGGAAGCCCAGGCTGCTGCACAGAGCTCGTCGGGAGCGGGAGCCGCGGAGGCGGGGGGCCTCGACGAGCCAGAGCTGCGTCAGACGGAGGGGGCGCGCGCGCTGCCCGGGGGCCGCGTCCGGCGGAGCCGGAGTGACCTGCGGCGGCAACGAGCGGGAGCCGCTCGGAGCTGGAGCGGCCGTTGGCCGCGCCTTCCCTGGGGAGGTGAGCGCGGGGAGCCCGGCCTCTCTCTCCCTCGGGGATTAAACCCGCGCCCGTCCGCGCCCTTCCCGGGGGCGGCGGCGAGGCGGGTTCCCCCGGCTCTCCCGGGGCGGCCCCGCTGCCGGGGGGCGCGGGCGAGGCGGCGGCAGCGCCTCCTCGGTGCCGGGGGGCGGAGGGGAGAGAGACCTGCCGGCCGGAGCCGCGCGGCCCCTCGGGCAGGGCGCTCCCGGTCTCTGGGCCGCAGGCCGGGGGCGGCAGACGGGTTCGGGTGCTCTGGCGTGCTTTTTAGCCAGCGTGGCCTTCTCCGCGCCGTGAAGAAAATCCCGCGCGGTCGATTCCGCTCGCCGCTCGGGAGATGCCGCGTCTCCGGGGCCGTGGACTGGGGAAGAACGTTTGCGAGTTGGAGGGCGCTACAAGATATTCCGCGGGGAAGCCGGAGAAGAGGCAAATTGGCTGCCAGCGGAGTTGCGTTCCTTCGGTTTAGGACGTTCAGCTTGTCCTTCCAGAGAAGGAGCAGTCGTGGGTAGGGCCGAGAGAGGCTTTTAAGCGCGTGATCGGAATTGGAGCCAAATGGCACTCGACGTTGCCGCCGTGGGTCTTGGCTTTCAGTGGTTTCCCCGCGGCTGCCTGGTGTTTGGGAGCTCGGAGCGGGCATTTTTTTTCCCCCAAGGAGAGGCTGTGCTTGAAACAGAACTTGCTTGAAGAAGACAGACGAGGCGGGTGAGGATGCAGAGCGGGCCAATCAGATCTCTCGGGAGGGCTGGAGGGGCGGAGCGCCGATAGGCGGGGAGCATGGCAATTGATGTGCGTAGGCAGCCAATGAGGTTGCCGGGGGGGCGGGCGTTGCGGCGTCCGTACTGCGCATGCCCAACTTGCGCAGTCCTCAGTCAGGTCCGACGCTGAGGCGGGCACCTGGGGGCGGAGCGCGGGAAGGAGCATCCAATAGGAGGACGGCGCGGCGGGGTGGAAAGCAGCCAATCAGAGCGCGCCGTCTCAATCCCGTTTGAACAGCTGCCTCCCTGGCAAACGCGTCCGTGGGGTCCCGGGGCGGGTAGCGGGAGTTAACGGGGAAACGGGGGTCGGGGCGAGGGAGGGGAGGCTGTGGAGCGCTCATTTTGGCCTCTCCGTCCCTTTTGCCTCTCTCTCCCTCTCTCTGTGTCTCCTTGTCTTGCTCCCTGTCCCTGTCTTTCTCTGGTAAGCTGACCTGCTCTTTGCCCTTCTTTTTTTGTGGAATCACAGGCTCCTTCTGCTTGGAAAAGACACGTGCAGTTTTAAATTTGGGTTTGAACTCTAGGGTTTTTTTTCCCCCATTAGCGTAAGTGGACGGCACGTTGTCCTGTGGCTCAATCCCCGTTCTGTTCCGTGGAGCCTTCAGTTTAGGATGTTCAGGTAAGACAGTTTGTCCTTCCAGAGAAGGAGCAGTCACCGGTAGGACCGAGAGAGGCTTTTAAGCGCGTGATCGGAACTGAAGCCAAATGGCACTTGACGTTGCCGCTGTGGGTCTTGGCTTTCACTGGTTTCCCCGCGGCTCCCTGGTGTTGGGGAGCTCGGAGCGGGCACGTTTTTTTCCCCGAGGGGAGGCTGTGCTTAAAAAAGAACGTGTTTCCTCGGAGAAGTGCAAGTCCGCGTGCGTAAGACAGACAAAAACCCCAGCCAGCCTAGTCAAGTTCTGAGCGTGCGTCTGTCAGGCGGCTGCTTTACGTTGAGGAGCGCACGGCCGTGCAATGGTAAGGGCGAAGGGCAAGGCAAGACAGAAGGGTTTTTCCTGCTGCGGGTGACCAGCCGCCCCCCTTTTCCGCGTGAAGCAGAGGAGCGCGGTTCGTTGTCGCCTTTTAAACGCGGCGGCGGCGGCGGCAAGCCGCGCGGCCGGAGGGCGCGGGGTGGGGGGGGGGGTCCCGGCAGGGCGGCGACCCGGCGGGTGAGGATGCAGAGCGGGCCAATCAGATGGCGCGGGAGGGCTGGAGGGCTGGAGGAACGGAGCGCTGGTTGGCTGCCTAGGCACGTCAGTTGCCTTTCTGTCTGCCAATCAGATTGCCGGGGGGGCGGGCGTCGAGGGCTGGGTACTGCGCATGCCCCAAAGAGCGAGCGCTGATAGGCGGAGAGATGCTGATTGGCGTGCCGCCCGCAGCCAATGATGTTGCCGAAGGGGCGGGCGTTGCGGCGTCCCTAGTGCGCATGCCCCAGCCGCGATCGCTGATAGGCGGCGAGAGAGGTGATTGACGTGTCCCGGGGAGCCAACCGGGATGCGGCAAGGGGCGGGTGCTGCGGTCTCCCTAGTGCGCATGCCCAAACCGCGAGCGCTGATAGGCGGCGAGAGAGGTGATTGACGTGTCCCGGGGAGCCAACCGGGATGCGGCAAGGGGCGGGTGCTGCGGTCTCCCTAGTGCGCATGCCCAAACCGCGAGCGCTGATAGGCGGCGAGAGAGGTGATTGACGTGTCCCAAGGAGCCAACCGGGAAGCGGCAAGGGGCGGGAGCTGCGGTCTCCCTACTGCGCATGCCCCAGCCGCGATCGCTGATAGGCGGCGAGAGGGCTGATTGACGTGTCCCGGGGAGCCAACCGGGATGCGGCAAGGGGCGGGAGCTGCGGTCTCCCTACTGCGCATGCCCCAGCCGCGATCGCTGATAGGCGGCGAGAGGGCTGATTGACGTGTCCCGGGGAGCCAACCGGGATGCGGCAAGGGGCGGGTGCTGCGGTCTCCCTACTGCGCATGCCCAAACCGCTAGCGCTGATAGGTCCGCGGTGTCTCGGTGCCGCGCCGTGGGGGGAGACCGGGAGCGAACGGGAACGGGGGTCGGGGCGGCTGCGGAGCCCTCGCTGCGGCCGGCGCCCGGGCATCGGGAGGCGGGCGGCTCAGGGCCGCCCTTCGTGAGGTTTCCCGGAGGCGGCAGAAGGGCGGAGGGGAAGGAGGGGACAGCCGGGGACCTCCCGCCGCGCGCGTGTCCGGGGCGCGGCGGCTGTCGGTGCCCGCGGAGCCCGGCGGGGGAGCGCGAGGGGCACGGAGCGGCGAAAGAGGCGGCAGGTGAGTGCGGCAGCGGCGAGGGTGACCGTGCCGTTGGAACGGGGGGAGCGGGAGGGGCCGGCGCGGCGCGGCGCGGAGGCGTTCGGTTCCGGTTTCCCCCCCCCCCCCCCGCCCCCCGTCGCCCTTACGGCCGCGCTGGCGAAGCTGCTGGGAGGCGTGCGGTCCGGAGCCGCGTCTCCCTCCGGCGCAGCGCCCGTGCCCGGTGCGGCAGCCCCTCCGGGAGCGGCGCAGCCCCCGTCGGTCGCGGGGACGGTTACAAGCAGAGCTAAGGCGCGGTTGCGGGCGGGCTGGGTGGCGTGGCGAGCGGGGCGCCGCTTCGGCGGGAGCTCGGGGCGAGCCCCGCCGGGTTCCGTGTCCTGCGGGCGCGGCTTTCGCGCCGCGGCTCTCTCTGTGCGCTTTTTTGTTTGGTCGCGTTTGTTTTTTGGGGTTTTTTTGGCGGGATTCCCGCGAAACGCGGCACGACCGCTCGCCCGGGGCTGCCGCGGCGGGTCTCAGTGGCGCCGTCCTGTGGGCAAAGCGCGGTACTGCACCCGGCCGCCCCAACGCGGTGCCGCGGCGCGCCTCGGTGCTGCCGCCCTGTGGCGAAACTCGGGTACTGCAGCGCACGGCAAGGGGGGGGGCAGAGACGCCGATCGAGCCGCGGGGGTTCGCGGTCGGGTCTGTGCGTGCCGGTGTCCGTCCCCCCCCGACGGGGGTCAGGTCCCCATTGGTGTGCAAACGACATCCCTCCCTCGGTGCCTCCTTAAACGTTTAATGATGTAAATATTGCTCCTGCTAACGTTGTCGGCGCGGCTTCTTTCCTCAGTGGATCCGTCCGGCAGTCGGTGGCCCACGGTTGCTCGGCAACAGCAGAAGCGGATTGAAGGGACCGGCCGCTGGAGGATGCCGAAGCCTCCCGGGTCAGCGATGGGAGCAGCTTTGCGTAAAGCGAGGGGTACGTGAAGCCGGGCGTGCGGGGCCGACCGCCCAGCAGGTAAGGGAAGCTAAAGCTTTACCTCCAGGGACTTCTGCCCAGAAAGCTGAAGCAATTGCTCTCGCGTGAGCTGTAGAGTTACGCAAAGAGAAGAAGATTAGTAGCTGCACTGATTCTAAGCAGGTTTCTTGAAGGGTGCGGGCCCTTGAAGCCGTTTGAAAAGAATAAAGTGTATTAACGGCACAAGGGAGGCAGATTAAACGTGATGCTCCGGTTGCTGGAAGCTGTGCTGTTGCTAGGAGAGTTGCCGTCACGCGTTGCAACGGGCCTCAGAAGGGAAACGCTGCTCAGGAAACTGGCCATAAATTGGCAGGCGCCGCTGTAAAACCAGCCACCGAGAGGACAGAGACCGGTACGGAAGCCGCGTCTCTGAGCCCAGGTGGCCGTGTCCTCCAGCCAACGTCAGGGAACTGTAACAAAGAGGATAAGCAATTAATAGGAGATTAATAGCCCGATCAGAATTAGGGTCCAAAGGAGCCGTCACCGGCGACGGGAGAGCAGCGGCGCCTCGCGGCGCGAGGAGCTGACGCGCTCTGTCGAGATCGGACGAACAGGTAAGAGCGAATTTAGAAGCCCTGTGCGAACGAGGCAGTGGGAAACGTGCCTAGAAAACCGTCTTGATGGTGCACGCGGGGTACAGACAAGAGCAGCCGGACGAGGGAAACGTACCAGGACGACGCTGGCAAAGGGAGTTCTCCGAGCTGCCTGGAAAAGGGGGGTGTCGATACCGGCCGGCACGAACGGCTCCCTTCTCGGGTCGGCCGGAAGCGTTGCCGTGCCGGGGGGCGGCTGCCGGCCTGCGGGCCGGGGCTGCGGCTGTTTGGGGCGCTGCCCCCGCTTTGTTTTCCTCGGGGAGCCCCCCCACGCTCGGGGGCTTGTGGGACGTGCACGTGCAAATGACACGGTGTTCCCAGCTGCTCTGTTCTCTGCCTTGTTTTTTCAGGTGCCTGTCCCTGTTTTCTCTTCCCGCTTTTGAAGAGAAGCTGCCGAGTCAGCGTACGCTGCGGTGAAGTTCTACTAGATGCGGCCCTCAGGAACCGGTTGCTGTGGGGTTGCTCGTGCGGCCAGCTTTTGGTGTCGGTTGTTCCGGCGCTCCGTCGCGGTGTAGAGCCGGCCCCGTACGTAGCGGTGAGGCGTACCGCAGTTTGGTTTGATTCTCGGATAGGCCTCGGCTCTGACTGTGCACTCGAACGCCAAAACCTACAGCGGAAGCTGCGGTGGCTTTAGCGTGCAAGGGGCGCGAGCGCCGTGAAGCCGCCCGTGTGGCCGAGCGTCCCGATCGCGGCGCTGAGCGTTAGACGGACTTGAGCCGCGTGCCGGAATCGTTTTGTTTTGGAGAGGGCGGGATAAACCTGGAGCACAACTTGTGAGGGCGGTACGTCGTGGGCAGGTTTTAGTATTGCCTGTGGAGTGCCGCTAGAAGCGTTCGTAGTTCTTGCTTGTCTCTGTTACAAGATGAGCCGTGTCGTCCTGCGTGACGCGTAACGGGAGGACGGCGCGGTAGCGGTGCTCTGCACAAGAGCCCGTTGGGGGGTATTTTAGCTCGCGGGAAAGGGATTGGGGAACCACCTGGTGGGAATGCGAGGAGAGCAGCCCTGGCGGAATCTGAGGAGCCGAGACCGTTGTATAAATTGGACAAGGAAGGAAAGGCTGCGGGCAAAGCGCGGTGCTGCACCCGGCCGCCCCAGTGCGGTGCCGCGGCGCGCCTCGGTGCTGCCGCCCTGTGGCGAAACCCGGGTACTGCAGCGCACGGCAAGGCGGGGGGGGCAGATGCCGCGATTGAGAGACGGGGACGCAACTTGATGCAAGCAAAGTGTCCACTTTATTGCTCTTCACACAATTCTTTTATACTGTTACATGCATAACAACTACTATCGTGGATTATGCTGATTGGCACAACAATTAATTATCTCATACATATTACAAAGGCTGAGCTCATGATAGGTTAGTAAGAGCATGCAAATCTGTCCTAGCTCCTTGTTACTATCGTGTCCTGTGTGCTGGGCAAGCTTTACAGGCTGCTTTCTCACAGCCACAAGGTCCTGTTGCTAAACAGGACATTCCCATCTATCATCACAAGTTTCTGCTCTTTGTGCTTACATCTGCATGTTGTAACTTTTCACGGCCCTTAGTAATTTTCCATGCTAACACAACAGGTCTAGTAGCTAGAACTAGCATATTAACTATAGATATATATTTTTGCTAATATCCTATAAGCCTAGATAACCCACAGGCAGAGACGCCGATCGAGCCGCGGGGGTTCGCGGTCGGGTCTGTGCGTGCCGGTGTCCGTCCCCCCCGACGGGGGTCAGGTCCCCATTGGTGTGCAAACGACACCCCTCCCTCGATGGCTCCTTAGGAGGGTTAATCCCAGTCCTCGTTCTTTTGGCAGCGGCGGGTCTGTGACCTCGCGGGAAGCCCAGGCTGCTGCACAGAGCTCGTCGGGAGCGGGAGCCGCGGAGGCGAGGGGCCTCGACGAGCCAGAGCTGCGTCAGACGGAGGGGGCGCGCGCGCTGCCCGGGGGCCGCGTCCGGCGGAGCCGGAGTGACCTGCGGCGGCAACGAGCGGGAGCCGCTCGGAGCTGGAGCGGCCGTTGGCCGCGCCTTCCCTGGGGAGGTGAGCGCGGGGAGCCCGGCCTCTCTCTCCCTCGGGGATTAAACCCGCGCCCGTCCGCGCCCTTCCCGGGGGCGGCGGCGAGGCGGGTTCCCCCGGCTCTCCCGGGGCGGCCCCGCTGCCGGGGGGCGCGGGCGAGGCGGCGGCAGCGCCTCCTCGGTGCCGGGGGGCGGAGGGGAGAGAGACCTGCCGGCCGGAGCCGCGCGGCCCCTCGGGCAGGGCGCTCCCGGTCTCTGGGCCGCAGGCCGGGGGCGGCAGACGGGTTCGGGTGCTCTGGCGTGCTTTTTAGCCAGCGTGGCCTTCTCCGCGCCGTGAAGAAAATCCCGCGCGGTCGATTCCGCTCGCCGCTCGGGAGATGCCGCGTCTCCGGGGCCGTGGACTGGGGAAGAACGTTTGCGAGTTGGAGGGCGCTACAAGATATTCCGCGGGGAAGCCGGAGAAGAGGCAAATTGGCTGCCAGCGGAGTTGCGTTCCTTCGGTTTAGGACGTTCAGCTTGTCCTTCCAGAGAAGGAGCAGTCGTGGGTAGGGCCGAGAGAGGCTTTTAAGCGCGTGATCGGAATTGGAGCCAAATGGCACTCGACGTTGCCGCCGTGGGTCTTGGCTTTCAGTGGTTTCCCCGCGGCTGCCTGGTGTTTGGGAGCTCGGAGCGGGCATTTTTTTTCCCCCAAGGAGAGGCTGTGCTTGAAACAGAACTTGCTTGAAGAAGACAGACGGGGCGGGTGAGGATGCAGAGCGGGCCAATCAGATCTCTCGGGAGGGCTGGAGGGGCGGAGCGCCGATAGGCGGGGAGCATGGCAATTGATGTGCGTAGGCAGCCAATGAGGTTGCCGGGGGGGCGGGCGTTGCGGCGTCCGTACTGCGCATGCCCAACTTGCGCAGTCCTCAGTCAGGTCCGACGCTGAGGCGGGCACCTGGGGGCGGAGCGCGGGAAGGAGCATCCAATAGGAGGACGGCGCGGCGGGGTGGAAAGCAGCCAATCAGAGCGCGCCGTCTCAATCCCGTTTGAACAGCTGCCTCCCTGGCAAACGCGTCCGTGGGGTCCCGGGGCGGGTAGCGGGAGTTAACGGGGAAACGGGGGTCGGGGCGAGGGAGGGGAGGCTGTGGAGCGCTCATTTTGGCCTCTCCGTCCCTTTTGCCTCTCTCTCCCTCTCTCTGTGTCTCCTTGTCTTGCTCCCTGTCCCTGTCTTTCTCTGGTAAGCTGACCTGCTCTTTGCCCTTCTTTTTTTGTGGAATCACAGGCTCCTTCTGCTTGGAAAAGACACGTGCAGTTTTAAATTTGGGTTTGAATTCTAGGGTTTTTTCCCCCCCATTAGCGTAAGTGGACGGCACGTTGTCCTGTGGCTCAATCCCCGTTCTGTTCCGTGGAGCCTTCAGTTTAGGATGTTCAGGTAAGACAGTTTGTCCTTCCAGAGAAGGAGCAGTCACCGGTAGGACCGAGAGAGGCTTTTAAGCGCGTGATCGGAACTGAAGCCAAATGGCACTTGACGTTGCCGCTGTGGGTCTTGGCTTTCACTGGTTTCCCCGCGGCTCCCTGGTGTTGGGGAGCTCGGAGCGGGCACGTTTTTTTCCCCGAGGGGAGGCTGTGCTTAAAAAAGAACGTGTTTCCTCGGAGAAGTGCAAGTCCGCGTGCGTAAGACAGACAAAGACCCCAGCCAGCCTAGTCAAGTTCTGAGCGTGCGTCTGTCAGGCGGCTGCTTTACGTTGAGGAGCGCACGGCCGTGCAATGGTGAGGGCGAAGGGCAAGGCAAGACAGAAGGGTTTTTCCTGCTGCGGGTGACCAGCCGCCCCCCTTTTCCGCGTGAAGCAGAGGAGCGCGGTTCGTTGTCGCCTTTTAAACGCGGCGGCGGCGGCGGCAAGCCGCGCGGCCGGAGGGCGCGGGGTGGGGGGGGGGGTCCCGGCAGGGCGGCGACCCGGCGGGTGAGGATGCAGAGCGGGCCAATCAGATGGCGCGGGAGGGCTGGAGGGCTGGAGGAACGGAGCGCTGGTTGGCTGCCTAGGCACGTCAGTTGCCTTTCTGTCTGCCAATCAGATTGCCGGGGGGGCGGGCGTCGAGGGCTGGGTACTGCGCATGCCCCAAAGAGCGAGCGCTGATAGGCGGAGAGATGCTGATTGGCGTGCCGCCCGCAGCCAATGATGTTGCCGAAGGGGCGGGCGTTGCGGCGTCCCTAGTGCGCATGCCCCAGCCGCGATCGCTGATAGGCGGCGAGAGAGGTGATTGACGTGTCCCGGGGAGCCAACCGGGATGCGGCAAGGGGCGGGTGCTGCGGTCTCCCTAGTGCGCATGCCCAAACCGCGAGCGCTGATAGGCGGCGAGAGAGGTGATTGACGTGTCCCGGGGAGCCAACCGGGATGCGGCAAGGGGCGGGTGCTGCGGTCTCCCTAGTGCGCATGCCCAAACCGCGAGCGCTGATAGGCGGCGAGAGAGGTGATTGACGTGTCCCAAGGAGCCAACCGGGAAGCGGCAAGGGGCGGGAGCTGCGGTCTCCCTACTGCGCATGCCCCAGCCGCGATCGCTGATAGGCGGCGAGAGGGCTGATTGACGTGTCCCGGGGAGCCAACCGGGATGCGGCAAGGGGCGGGAGCTGCGGTCTCCCTACTGCGCATGCCCCAGCCGCGATCGCTGATAGGCGGCGAGAGGGCTGATTGACGTGTCCCGGGGAGCCAACCGGGATGCGGCAAGGGGCGGGTGCTGCGGTCTCCCTACTGCGCATGCCCAAACCGCTAGCGCTGATAGGTCCGCGGTGTCTCGGTGCCGCGCCGTGGGGGGAGACCGGGAGCGAACGGGAACGGGGGTCGGGGCGGCTGCGGAGCCCTCGCTGCGGCCGGCGCCCGGGCATCGGGAGGCGGGCGGCTCAGGGCCGCCCTTCGTGAGGTTTCCCGGAGGCGGCAGAAGGGCGGAGGGGAAGGAGGGGACAGCCGGGGACCTCCCGCCGCGCGCGTGTCCGGGGCGCGGCGGCTGTCGGTGCCCGCGGAGCCCGGCGGGGGAGCGCGAGGGGCACGGAGCGGCGAAAGAGGCGGCAGGTGAGTGCGGCAGCGGCGAGGGTGACCGTGCCGTTGGAACGGGGGGAGCGGGAGGGGCCGGCGCGGCGCGGCGCGGAGGCGTTCGGTTCCGGTTTCCCCCCCCCCCCCCCCGCCCCCCCCCCGCCCTTACGGCCACGCTGGCGAAGCTGCTGGGAGGCGTGCGGTCCGGAGCCGCGTCTCCCTCCGGCGCAGCGCCCGTGCCCGGTGCGGCAGCCCCTCCGGGAGCGGCGCAGCCCCCGTCGGTCGCGGGGACGGCTACAAGCAGAGCTAAGGCGCGGTTGCGGGCGGGCTGGGTGGCGTGGCGAGCGGGGCGCCGCTTCGGCGGGAGCTCGGGGCGAGCCCCGGCGGGTTCCGTGTCCTGCGGGCGCGGCTTTCGCGCCGCGGCTCTCTCTGTGCGCTTTTTTGTTTGGTCGCGTTTGTTTTTTGGGGTTTTTTTGGCGGGATTCCCGCGAAACGCGGCACGACCGCTCGCCCGGGGCTGCCGCGGCGGGTCTCAGTGGCGCCGTCCTGTGGGCAAAGCGCGGTACTGCACCCGGCCGCCCCAACGCGGTGCCGCGGCGCGCCTCGGTGCTGCCGCCCTGTGGCGAAACTCGGGTACTGCAGCGCACGGCAAGGGGGGGGGCAGAGACGCCGATCGAGCCGCGGGGGTTCGCGGTCGGGTCTGTGCGTGCCGGTGTCCGTCCCCCCCGACGGGGGTCAGGTCCCCATTGGTGTGCAAACGACATCCCTCCCTCGGTGCCTCCTTAAACGTTTAATGATGTAAATATTGCTCCTGCTAACGTTGTCGGCGCGGCTTCTTTCCTCAGTGGATCCGTCCGGCAGTCGGTGGCCCACGGTTGCTCGGCAACAGCAGAAGCGGATTGAAGGGACCGGCCGCTGGAGGATGCCGAAGCCTCCCGGGTCAGCGATGGGAGCAGCTTTGCGTAAAGCGAGGGGTACGTGAAGCCGGGCGTGCGGTGCCGACCGCCCAGCAGGTAAGGGAAGCTAAAGCTTTACCTCCAGGGACTTCTGCCCAGAAAGCTGAAGCAATTGCTCTCGCGTGAGCTGTAGAGTTACGCAAAGAGAAGAAGATTAGTAGCTGCACTGATTCTAAGCAGGTTTCTTGAAGGGTGCGGGCCCTTGAAGCCGTTTGAAAAGAATAAAGTGTATTAACGGCACAAGGGAGGCAGATTAAACGTGATGCTCCGGTTGCTGGAAGCTGTGCTGTTGCTAGGAGAGTTGCCGTCACGCGTTGCAACGGGCCTCAGAAGGGAAACGCTGCTCAGGAAACTGGCAATAAATTGGCAGGCGCCGCTGTAAAACCAGCCACCGAGAGGACAGAGACCGGTACGGAAGCCGCGTCTCTGAGCCCAGGTGGCCGTGTCCTCCAGCCAACGTCAGGGAACTGTAACAAAGAGGATAAGCAATTAATAGGAGATTAATAGCCCGATCAGAATTAGGGTCCAAAGGAGCCGTCACCGGCGACGGGAGAGCAGCGGCGCCTCGCGGCGCGAGGAGCTGACGCGCTCTGTCGAGATCGGACGAACAGGTAAGAGCGAATTTAGAAGCCCTGTGCGAACGAGGCAGTGGGAAACGTGCCTAGAAAACCATCTTGATGGTGCACGCGGGGTACAGACAAGAGCAGCCGGACGAGGGAAACGTACCAGGACGACGCTGGCAAAGGGAGTTCTCCGAGCTGCCTGGAAAAGGGGGGTGTCGATACCGGCCGGCACGAACGGCTCCCTTCTCGGGTCGGCCGGAAGCGTTGCCGTGCCGGGGGGCGGCTGCCGGCCTGCGGGCCGGGGCTGCGGCTGTTTGGGGCGCTGCCCCCGCTTTGTTTTCCTCGGGGAGCCCCCCCACGTTCGGGGGCTTGTGGGAGGTGCACGTGCAAATGACACGGTGTTCCCAGCTGCTCTGTTCTCTGCCTTGTTTTTTCAGACGCCTGTCCCTGTTTTCTCTTCCCGCTTTTGAAGAGAAGCTGCCGAGTCAGCGTACGCTGCGGTGAAGTTCTACTAGATGCGGCCCTCAGGAACCGGTTGCTGTGGGGTTGCTCGTGCGGCCAGCTTTTGGTGTCGGTTGTTCCGGCGCTCCGTCGCGGTGTAGAGCCGGCCCCGTACGTAGCGGTGAGGCGTACCGCAGTTTGGTTTGATTCTCGGATAGGCCTCGGCTCTGACTGTGCACTCGAACGCCAAAACCTACAGCGGAAGCTGCGGTGGCTTTAGCGTGCAAGGGGCGCGAGCGCCGTGAAGCCGCCCGTGTGGCCGAGCGTCCCGATCGCGGCGCTGAGCGTTAGACGGACTTGAGCCGCGTGCCGGAATCGTTTTGTTTTGGAGAGGGCGGGATAAACCTGGAGCACAACTTGTGAGGGCGGTACGTCGTGGTCAGGTTTTAGTATTGCCTGTGGAGTGCCGCTAGAAGCGTTCGTAGTTCTTGCTTGTCTCTGTTACAAGATGAGCCGTGTCGTCCTGCGTGACGCGTAACGGGAGGACGGCGCGGTAGCGGTGCTCTGCACAAGAGCCCGTTGGGGGGTATTTTAGCTCGCGGGAAAGGGATTGGGGAACCACCTGGTGGGAATGCGAGGAGAGCAGCCCTGGCGGAATCTGAGGAGCCGAGACCGTTGTATAAATTGGACAAGGAAGGAAAGGCTGCGGGCAAAGCGCGGTGCTGCACCCGGCCGCCCCAGTGCGGTGCCGCGGCGCGCCTCGGTGCTGCCGCCCTGTGGCGAAACCCGGGTACTGCAGCGCACGGCAAGGCGGGGGGGGCAGATGCCGCGATTGAGAGACGGGGACGCAACTTGATGCAAGCAAAGTGTCCACTTTATTGCTCTTCACACAATTCTTTTATACTGTTACATGCATAACAACTACTATCGTGGATTATGCTGATTGGCACAACAATTAATTATCTCATACATATTACAAAGGCTGAGCTCATGATAGGTTAGTAAGAGCATGCAAATCTGTCCTAGCTCCTTGTTACTATCGTGTCCTGTGTGCTGGGCAAGCTTTACAGGCTGCTTTCTCACAGCCACAAGGTCCTGTTGCTAAACAGGACATTCCCATCTATCATCACAAGTTTCTGCTCTTTGTGCTTACATCTGCATGTTGTAACTTTTCACGGCCCTTAGTAATTTTCCATGCTAACACAACAGGTCTAGTAGCTAGAACTAGCATATTAACTATAGATATATATTTTTGCTAATATCCTATAAGCCTAGATAACCCACAGGCAGAGACGCCGATCGAGCCGCGGGGGTTCGCGGTCGGGTCTGTGCGTGCCGGTGTCCGTCCCCCCCGACGGGGGTGAGGTCCCCATTGGTGTGCAAACGACACCCCTCCCTCGATGGCTCCTTAGGAGGGTTAATCCCAGTCCTCGTTCTTTTGGCAGCGGCGGGTCTGTGACCTCGCGGGAAGCCCAGGCTGCTGCACAGAGCTCGTCGGGAGCGGGAGCCGCGGAGGCGGGGGGCCTCGACGAGCCAGAGCTGCGTCAGACGGAGGGGGCGCGCGCGCTGCCCGGGGGCCGCGTCCGGCGGAGCCGAAGTGACCTGCGGCGGCAACGAGCGGGAGCCGCTCGGAGCTGGAGCGGCCGTTGGCCGCGCCTTCCCTGGGGAGGTGAGCGCGGGGAGCCCGGCCTCTCTCTCCCTCGGGGATTAAACCCGCGCCCGTCCGCGCCCTTCCCGGGGGCGGCGGCGAGGCGGGTTCCCCCGGCTCTCCCGGGGCGGCCCCGCTGCCGGGGGGCGCGGGCGAGGCGGCGGCAGCGCCTCCTCGGTGCCGGGGGGCGGAGGGGAGAGAGACCTGCCGGCCGGAGCCGCGCGGCCCCTCGGGCAGGGCGCTCCCGGTCTCTGGGCCGCAGGCCGGGGGCGGCAGACGGGTTCGGGTGCTCTGGCCTGCTTTTTAGCCAGCGTGGCCTTCTCCGCGCCGTGAAGAAAATCCCGCGCGGTCGATTCCGCTCGCCGCTCGGGAGATGCCGCGTCTCCGGGGCCGTGGACTGGGGAAGAACGTTTGCGAGTTGGAGGGCGCTACAAGATATTCCGCGGGGAAGCCGGAGAAGAGGCAAATTGGCTGCCAGCGGAGTTGCGTTCCTTCGGTTTAGGACGTTCAGCTTGTCCTTCCAGAGAAGGAGCAGTCGTGGGTAGGGCCGAGAGAGGCTTTTAAGCGCGTGATCGGAATTGGAGCCAAATGGCACTCGACGTTGCCGCCGTGGGTCTTGGCTTTCAGTGGTTTCCCCGCGGCTGCCTGGTGTTTGGGAGCTCGGAGCGGGCATTTTTTTTCCCCCAAGGAGAGGCTGTGCTTGAAACAGAACTTGCTTGAAGAAGACAGACGGGGCGGGTGAGGATGCAGAGCGGGCCAATCAGATCTCTCGGGAGGGCTGGAGGGGCGGAGCGCCGATAGGCGGGGAGCATGGCAATTGATGTGCGTAGGCAGCCAATGAGGTTGCCGGGGGGGCGGGCGTTGCGGCGTCCGTACTGCGCATGCCCAACTTGCGCAGTCCTCAGTCAGGTCCGACGCTGAGGCGGGCACCTGGGGGCGGAGCGCGGGAAGGAGCATCCAATAGGAGGACGGCGCGGCGGGGTGGAAAGCAGCCAATCAGAGCGCGCCGTCTCAATCCCGTTTGAACAGCTGCCTCCCTGGCAAACGCGTCCGTGGGGTCCCGGGGCGGGTAGCGGGAGTTAACGGGGAAACGGGGGTCGGGGCGAGGGAGGGGAGGCTGTGGAGCGCTCATTTTGGCCTCTCCGTCCCTTTTGCCTCTCTCTCCCTCTCTCTGTGTCTCCTTGTCTTGCTCCCTGTCCCTGTCTTTCTCTGGTAAGCTGACCTGCTCTTTGCCCTTCTTTTTTTGTGGAATCACAGGCTCCTTCTGCTTGGAAAAGACACGTGCAGTTTTAAATTTGGGTTTGAACTCTAGGGTTTTTTCCCCCCCATTAGCGTAAGTGGACGGCACGTTGTCCTGTGGCTCAATCCCCGTTCTGTTCCGTGGAGCCTTCAGTTTAGGATGTTCAGGTAAGACAGTTTGTCCTTCCAGAGAAGGAGCAGTCACCGGTAGGACCGAGAGAGGCTTTTAAGCGCGTGATCGGAACTGAAGCCAAATGGCACTTGACGTTGCCGCTGTGGGTCTTGGCTTTCACTGGTTTCCCCGCGGCTCCCTGGTGTTGGGGAGCTCGGAGCGGGCACGTTTTTTTCCCCGAGGGGAGGCTGTGCTTAAAAAAGAACGTGTTTCCTCGGAGAAGTGCAAGTCCGCGTGCGTAAGACAGACAAAAACCCCAGCCAGCCTAGTCAAGTTCTGAGCGTGCGTCTGTCAGGCGGCTGCTTTACGTTGAGGAGCGCACGGCCGTGCAATGGTAAGGGCGAAGGGCAAGGCAAGACAGAAGGGTTTTTCCTGCTGCGGGTGACCAGCCGCCCCCCTTTTCCGCGTGAAGCAGAGGAGCGCGGTTCGTTGTCGCCTTTTAAACGCGGCGGCGGCGGCGGCAAGCCGCGCGGCCGGAGGGCGCGGGGTGGGGGGGGGGGGTCCCGGCAGGGCGGCGAACCGGCGGGTGAGGATGCAGAGCGGGCCAATCAGATGGCGCGGGAGGGCTGGAGGGCTGGAGGAACGGAGCGCTGGTTGGCTGCCTAGGCACGTCAGTTGCCTTTCTGTCTGCCAATCAGATTGCCGGGGGGGCGGGCGTCGAGGGCTGGGTACTGCGCATGCCCCAAAGAGCGAGCGCTGATAGGCGGAGAGATGCTGATTGGCGTGCCGCCCGCAGCCAATGATGTTGCCGAAGGGGCGGGCGTTGCGGCGTCCCTAGTGCGCATGCCCCAGCCGCGATCGCTGATAGGCGGCGAGAGAGGTGATTGACGTGTCCCGGGGAGCCAACCGGGATGCGGCAAGGGGCGGGTGCTGCGGTCTCCCTAGTGCGCATGCCCAAACCGCGAGCGCTGATAGGCGGCGAGAGAGGTGATTGACGTGTCCCGGGGAGCCAACCGGGATGCGGCAAGGGGCGGGTGCTGCGGTCTCCCTAGTGCGCATGCCCAAACCGCGAGCGCTGATAGGCGGCGAGAGAGGTGATTGACGTGTCCCAAGGAGCCAACCGGGAAGCGGCAAGGGGCGGGAGCTGCGGTCTCCCTACTGCGCATGCCCCAGCCGCGATCGCTGATAGGCGGCGAGAGGGCTGATTGACGTGTCCCGGGGAGCCAACCGGGATGCGGCAAGGGGCGGGAGCTGCGGTCTCCCTACTGCGCATGCCCCAGCCGCGATCGCTGATAGGCGGCGAGAGGGCTGATTGACGTGTCCCGGGGAGCCAACCGGGATGCGGCAAGGGGCGGGTGCTGCGGTCTCCCTACTGCGCATGCCCAAACCGCTAGCGCTGATAGGTCCGCGGTGTCTCGGTGCCGCGCCGTGGGGGGAGACCGGGAGCGAACGGGAACGGGGGTCGGGGCGGCTGCGGAGCCCTCGCTGCGGCCGGCGCCCGGGCATCGGGAGGCGGGCGGCTCAGGGCCGCCCTTCGTGAGGTTTCCCGGAGGCGGCAGAAGGGCGGGGGGGAAGGAGGGGACAGCCGGGGACCTCCCGCCGCGCGCGTGTCCGGGGCGCGGCGGCTGTCGGTGCCCGCGGAGCCCGGCGGGGGAGCGCGAGGGGCACGGAGCGGCGAAAGAGGCGGCAGGTGAGTGCGGCAGCGGCGAGGGTGACCGTGCCGTTGGAACGGGGGGAGCGGGAGGGGCCGGCGCGGCGCGGCGCGGAGGCGTTCGGTTCCGGTTTCCCCCCCCCCCCCCCCGCCCCCCCCCGCCCTTACGGCCACGCTGGCGAAGCTGCTGGGAGGCGTGCGGTCCGGAGCCGCGTCTCCCTCCGGCGCAGCGCCCGTGCCCGGTGCGGCAGCCCCTCCGGGAGCGGCGCAGCCCCCGTCGGTCGCGGGGACGGCTACAAGCAGAGCTAAGGCGCGGTTGCGGGCGGGCTGGGTGGCGTGGCGAGCGGGGCGCCGCTTCGGCGGGAGCTCGGGGCGAGCCCCGGCGGGTTCCGTGTCCTGCGGGCGCGGCTTTCGCGCCGCGGCTCTCTCTGTGCGCTTTTTTGTTTGGTCGCGTTTGTTTTTTGGGGTTTTTTTGGCGGGATTCCCGCGAAACGCGGCACGACCGCTCGCCCGGGGCTGCCGCGGCGGGTCTCAGTGGCGCCGTCCTGTGGGCAAAGCGCGGTACTGCACCCGGCCGCCCCAACGCGGTGCCGCGGCGCGCCTCGGTGCTGCCGCCCTGTGGCGAAACTCGGGTACTGCAGCGCACGGCAAGGGGGGGGGCAGAGACGCCGATCGAGCCGCGGGGGTTCGCGGTCGGGTCTGTGCGTGCCGGTGTCCGTCCCCCCCGACGGGGGTCAGGTCCCCATTGGTGTGCAAACGACATCCCTCCCTCGGTGCCTCCTTAAACGTTTAATGATGTAAATATTGCTCCTGCTAACGTTGTCGGCGCGGCTTCTTTCCTCAGTGGATCCGTCCGGCAGTCGGTGGCCCACGGTTGCTCGGCAACAGCAGAAGCGGATTGAAGGGACCGGCCGCTGGAGGATGCCGAAGCCTCCCGGGTCAGCGATGGGAGCAGCTTTGCGTAAAGCGAGGGGTACGTGAAGCCGGGCGTGCGGTGCCGACCGCCCAGCAGGTAAGGGAAGCTAAAGCTTTACCTCCAGGGACTTCTGCCCAGAAAGCTGAAGCAATTGCTCTCGCGTGAGCTGTAGAGTTACGCAAAGAGAAGAAGATTAGTAGCTGCACTGATTCTAAGCAGGTTTCTTGAAGGGTGCGGGCCCTTGAAGCCGTTTGAAAAGAATAAAGTGTATTAACGGCACAAGGGAGGCAGATTAAACGTGATGCTCCGGTTGCTGGAAGCTGTGCTGTTGCTAGGAGAGTTGCCGTCACGCGTTGCAACGGGCCTCAGAAGGGAAACGCTGCTCAGGAAACTGGCAATAAATTGGCAGGCGCCGCTGTAAAACCAGCCACCGAGAGGACAGAGACCGGTACGGAAGCCGCGTCTCTGAGCCCAGGTGGCCGTGTCCTCCAGCCAACGTCAGGGAACTGTAACAAAGAGGATAAGCAATTAATAGGAGATTAATAGCCCGATCAGAATTAGGGTCCAAAGGAGCCGTCACCGGCGACGGGAGAGCAGCGGCGCCTCGCGGCGCGAGGAGCTGACGCGCTCTGTCGAGATCGGACGAACAGGTAAGAGCGAATTTAGAAGCCCTGTGCGAACGAGGCAGTGGGAAACGTGCCTAGAAAACCATCTTGATGGTGCACGCGGGGTACAGACAAGAGCAGCCGGACGAGGGAAACGTACCAGGACGACGCTGGCAAAGGGAGTTCTCCGAGCTGCCTGGAAAAGGGGGGTGTCGATACCGGCCGGCACGAACGGCTCCCTTCTCGGGTCGGCCGGAAGCGTTGCCGTGCCGGGGGGCGGCTGCCGGCCTGCGGGCCGGGGCTGCGGCTGTTTGGGGCGCTGCCCCCGCTTTGTTTTCCTCGGGGAGCCCCCCCACGTTCGGGGGCTTGTGGGAGGTGCACGTGCAAATGACACGGTGTTCCCAGCTGCTCTGTTCTCTGCCTTGTTTTTTCAGACGCCTGTCCCTGTTTTCTCTTCCCGCTTTTGAAGAGAAGCTGCCGAGTCAGCGTACGCTGCGGTGAAGTTCTACTAGATGCGGCCCTCAGGAACCGGTTGCTGTGGGGTTGCTCGTGCGGCCAGCTTTTGGTGTCGGTTGTTCCGGCGCTCCGTCGCGGTGTAGAGCCGGCCCCGTACGTAGCGGTGAGGCGTACCGCAGTTTGGTTTGATTCTCGGATAGGCCTCGGCTCTGACTGTGCACTCGAACGCCAAAACCTACAGCGGAAGCTGCGGTGGCTTTAGCGTGCAAGGGGCGCGAGCGCCGTGAAGCCGCCCGTGTGGCCGAGCGTCCCGATCGCGGCGCTGAGCGTTAGACGGACTTGAGCCGCGTGCCGGAATCGTTTTGTTTTGGAGAGGGCGGGATAAACCTGGAGCACAACTTGTGAGGGCGGTACGTCGTGGTCAGGTTTTAGTATTGCCTGTGGAGTGCCGCTAGAAGCGTTCGTAGTTCTTGCTTGTCTCTGTTACAAGATGAGCCGTGTCGTCCTGCGTGACGCGTAACGGGAGGACGGCGCGGTAGCGGTGCTCTGCACAAGAGCCCGTTGGGGGGTATTTTAGCTCGCGGGAAAGGGATTGGGGAACCACCTGGTGGGAATGCGAGGAGAGCAGCCCTGGCGGAATCTGAGGAGCCGAGACCGTTGTATAAATTGGACAAGGAAGGAAAGGCTGCGGGCAAAGCGCGGTGCTGCACCCGGCCGCCCCAGTGCGGTGCCGCGGCGCGCCTCGGTGCTGCCGCCCTGTGGCGAAACCCGGGTACTGCAGCGCACGGCAAGGCGGGGGGGGCAGATGCCGCGATTGAGAGACGGGGACGCAACTTGATGCAAGCAAAGTGTCCACTTTATTGCTCTTCACACAATTCTTTTATACTGTTACATGCATAACAACTACTATCGTGGATTATGCTGATTGGCACAACAATTAATTATCTCATACATATTACAAAGGCTGAGCTCATGATAGGTTAGTAAGAGCATGCAAATCTGTCCTAGCTCCTTGTTACTATCGTGTCCTGTGTGCTGGGCAAGCTTTACAGGCTGCTTTCTCACAGCCACAAGGTCCTGTTGCTAAACAGGACATTCCCATCTATCATCACAAGTTTCTGCTCTTTGTGCTTACATCTGCATGTTGTAACTTTTCACGGCCCTTAGTAATTTTCCATGCTAACACAACAGGTCTAGTAGCTAGAACTAGCATATTAACTATAGATATATATTTTTGCTAATATCCTATAAGCCTAGATAACCCACAGGCAGAGACGCCGATCGAGCCGCGGGGGTTCGCGGTCGGGTCTGTGCGTGCCGGTGTCCGTCCCCCCCGACGGGGGTGAGGTCCCCATTGGTGTGCAAACGACACCCCTCCCTCGATGGCTCCTTAGGAGGGTTAATCCCAGTCCTCGTTCTTTTGGCAGCGGCGGGTCTGTGACCTCGCGGGAAGCCCAGGCTGCTGCACAGAGCTCGTCGGGAGCGGGAGCCGCGGAGGCGGGGGGCCTCGACGAGCCAGAGCTGCGTCAGACGGAGGGGGCGCGCGCGCTGCCCGGGGGCCGCGTCCGGCGGAGCCGAAGTGACCTGCGGCGGCAACGAGCGGGAGCCGCTCGGAGCTGGAGCGGCCGTTGGCCGCGCCTTCCCTGGGGAGGTGAGCGCGGGGAGCCCGGCCTCTCTCTCCCTCGGGGATTAAACCCGCGCCCGTCCGCGCCCTTCCCGGGGGCGGCGGCGAGGCGGGTTCCCCCGGCTCTCCCGGGGCGGCCCCGCTGCCGGGGGGGCGCGGGCGAGGCGGCGGCAGCGCCTCCTCGGTGCCGGGGGGCGGAGGGGAGAGAGACCTGCCGGCCGGAGCCGCGCGGCCCCTCGGGCAGGGCGCTCCCGGTCTCTGGGCCGCAGGCCGGGGGCGGCAGACGGGTTCGGGTGCTCTGGCCTGCTTTTTAGCCAGCGTGGCCTTCTCCGCGCCGTGAAGAAAATCCCGCGCGGTCGATTCCGCTCGCCGCTCGGGAGATGCCGCGTCTCCGGGGCCGTGGACTGGGGAAGAACGTTTGCGAGTTGGAGGGCGCTACAAGATATTCCGCGGGGAAGCCGGAGAAGAGGCAAATTGGCTGCCAGCGGAGTTGCGTTCCTTCGGTTTAGGACGTTCAGCTTGTCCTTCCAGAGAAGGAGCAGTCGTGGGTAGGGCCGAGAGAGGCTTTTAAGCGCGTGATCGGAATTGGAGCCAAATGGCACTCGACGTTGCCGCCGTGGGTCTTGGCTTTCAGTGGTTTCCCCGCGGCTGCCTGGTGTTTGGGAGCTCGGAGCGGGCATTTTTTTTCCCCCAAGGAGAGGCTGTGCTTGAAACAGAACTTGCTTGAAGAAGACAGACGGGGCGGGTGAGGATGCAGAGCGGGCCAATCAGATCTCTCGGGAGGGCTGGAGGGGCGGAGCGCCGATAGGCGGGGAGCATGGCAATTGATGTGCGTAGGCAGCCAATGAGGTTGCCGGGGGGGCGGGCGTTGCGGCGTCCGTACTGCGCATGCCCAACTTGCGCAGTCCTCAGTCAGGTCCGACGCTGAGGCGGGCACCTGGGGGCGGAGCGCGGGAAGGAGCATCCAATAGGAGGACGGCGCGGCGGGGTGGAAAGCAGCCAATCAGAGCGCGCCGTCTCAATCCCGTTTGAACAGCTGCCTCCCTGGCAAACGCGTCCGTGGGGTCCCGGGGCGGGTAGCGGGAGTTAACGGGGAAACGGGGGTCGGGGCGAGGGAGGGGAGGCTGTGGAGCGCTCATTTTGGCCTCTCCGTCCCTTTTGCCTCTCTCTCCCTCTCTCTGTGTCTCCTTGTCTTGCTCCCTGTCCCTGTCTTTCTCTGGTAAGCTGACCTGCTCTTTGCCCTTCTTTTTTTGTGGAATCACAGGCTCCTTCTGCTTGGAAAAGACACGTGCAGTTTTAAATTTGGGTTTGAATTCTAGGGTTTTTTCCCCCCCATTAGCGTAAGTGGACGGCACGTTGTCCTGTGGCTCAATCCCCGTTCTGTTCCGTGGAGCCTTCAGTTTAGGATGTTCAGGTAAGACAGTTTGTCCTTCCAGAGAAGGAGCAGTCACCGGTAGGACCGAGAGAGGCTTTTAAGCGCGTGATCGGAACTGAAGCCAAATGGCACTTGACGTTGCCGCTGTGGGTCTTGGCTTTCACTGGTTTCCCCGCGGCTCCCTGGTGTTGGGGAGCTCGGAGCGGGCACGTTTTTTTCCCCGAGGGGAGGCTGTGCTTAAAAAAGAACGTGTTTCCTCGGAGAAGTGCAAGTCCGCGTGCGTAAGACAGACAAAAACCCCAGCCAGCCTAGTCAAGTTCTGAGCGTGCGTCTGTCAGGCGGCTGCTTTACGTTGAGGAGCGCACGGCCGTGCAATGGTAAGGGCGAAGGGCAAGGCAAGACAGAAGGGTTTTTCCTGCTGCGGGTGACCAGCCGCCCCCCTTTTCCGCGTGAAGCAGAGGAGCGCGGTTCGTTGTCGCCTTTTAAACGCGGCGGCGGCGGCGGCAAGCCGCGCGGCCGGAGGGCGCGGGGTGGGGGGGGGGGTCCCGGCAGGGCGGCGACCCGGCGGGTGAGGATGCAGAGCGGGCCAATCAGATGGCGCGGGAGGGCTGGAGGGCTGGAGGAACGGAGCGCTGGTTGGCTGCCTAGGCACGTCAGTTGCCTTTCTGTCTGCCAATCAGATTGCCGGGGGGGCGGGCGTCGAGGGCTGGGTACTGCGCATGCCCCAAAGAGCGAGCGCTGATAGGCGGAGAGATGCTGATTGGCGTGCCGCCCGCAGCCAATGATGTTGCCGAAGGGGCGGGCGTTGCGGCGTCCCTAGTGCGCATGCCCCAGCCGCGATCGCTGATAGGCGGCGAGAGAGGTGATTGACGTGTCCCGGGGAGCCAACCGGGATGCGGCAAGGGGCGGGTGCTGCGGTCTCCCTAGTGCGCATGCCCAAACCGCGAGCGCTGATAGGCGGCGAGAGAGGTGATTGACGTGTCCCGGGGAGCCAACCGGGATGCGGCAAGGGGCGGGTGCTGCGGTCTCCCTAGTGCGCATGCCCAAACCGCGAGCGCTGATAGGCGGCGAGAGAGGTGATTGACGTGTCCCAAGGAGCCAACCGGGAAGCGGCAAGGGGCGGGAGCTGCGGTCTCCCTACTGCGCATGCCCCAGCCGCGATCGCTGATAGGCGGCGAGAGGGCTGATTGACGTGTCCCGGGGAGCCAACCGGGATGCGGCAAGGGGCGGGAGCTGCGGTCTCCCTACTGCGCATGCCCCAGCCGCGATCGCTGATAGGCGGCGAGAGGGCTGATTGACGTGTCCCGGGGAGCCAACCGGGATGCGGCAAGGGGCGGGTGCTGCGGTCTCCCTACTGCGCATGCCCAAACCGCTAGCGCTGATAGGTCCGCGGTGTCTCGGTGCCGCGCCGTGGGGGGAGACCGGGAGCGAACGGGAACGGGGGTCGGGGCGGCTGCGGAGCCCTCGCTGCGGCCGGCGCCCGGGCATCGGGAGGCGGGCGGCTCAGGGCCGCCCTTCGTGAGGTTTCCCGGAGGCGGCAGGAGGGCGGAGGGGAAGGAGGGGACAGCCGGGGACCTCCCGCCGCGCGCGTGTCCGGGGCGCGGCGGCTGTCGGTGCCCGCGGAGCCCGGCGGGGGAGCGCGAGGGGAACGGAGCGGCGAAAGAGGCGGCAGGTGAGTGCGGCAGCGGCGAGGGTGACCGTGCCGTTGGAACGGGGGGAGCGGGAGGGGCCGGCGCGGCGCGGCGCGGAGGCGTTCGGTTCCGGTTTCCCCCCCCCCCCCCCCCCGCCCCCCCCCGCCCTTACGGCCGCGCTGGCGAAGCTGCTGGGAGGCGTGCGGTCCGGAGCCGCGTCTCCCTCCGGCGCAGCGCCCGTGCCCGGTGCGGCAGCCCCTCCGGGAGCGGCGCAGCCCCCGTCGGTCGCGGGGACGGCTACAAGCAGAGCTAAGGCGCGGTTGCGGGCGGGCTGGGTGGCGTGGCGAGCGGGGCGCCGCTTCGGCGGGAGCTCGGGGCGAGCCCCGGCGGGTTCCGTGTCCTGCGGGCGCGGCTTTCGCGCCGCGGCTCTCTCTGTGCGCTTTTTTGTTTGGTCGCGTTTGTTTTTTGGGTTTTTTTTGGCGGGATTCCCGCGAAACGCGGCACGACCGCTCGCCCGGGGCTGCCGCGGCGGGTCTCAGTGGCGCCGTCCTGTGGGCAAAGCGCGGTACTGCACCCGGCCGCCCCAACGCGGTGCCGCGGCGCGCCTCGGTGCTGCCGCCCTGTGGCGAAACTCGGGTACTGCAGCGCCCGGCAACGGGGGGGGGGGCAGAGACGCCGATCGAGCCGCGGGGGTTCGCGGTCGGGTCTGTGCGTGCCGGTGTCCGTCCCCCCCCGACGGGGGTCAGGTCCCCATTGGTGTGCAAACGACATCCCTCCCTCGGTGCCTCCTTAAACGTTTAATGATGTAAATATTGCTCCTGCTAACGTTGTCGGCGCGGCTTCTTTCCTCAGTGGATCCGTCCGGCAGTCGGTGGCCCACGGTTGCTCGGCAACAGCAGAAGCGGATTGAAGGGACCGGCCGCTGGAGGATGCCGAAGCCTCCCGGGTCAGCGATGGGAGCAGCTTTGCGTAAAGCGAGGGGTACGTGAAGCCGGGCGTGCGGTGCCGACCGCCCAGCAGGTAAGGGAAGCTAAAGCTTTACCTCCAGGGACTTCTGCCCAGAAAGCTGAAGCAATTGCTCTCGCGTGAGCTGTAGAGTTACGCAAAGAGAAGAAGATTAGTAGCTGCACTGATTCTAAGCAGGTTTCTTGAAGGGTGCGGGCCCTTGAAGCCGTTTGAAAAGAATAAAGTGTATTAACGGCACAAGGGAGGCAGATTAAACGTGATGCTCCGGTTGCTGGAAGCTGTGCTGTTGCTAGGAGAGTTGCCGTCACGCGTTGCAACGGGCCTCAGAAGGGAAACGCTGCTCAGGAAACTGGCAATAAATTGGCAGGCGCCGCTGTAAAACCAGCCACCGAGAGGACAGAGACCGGTACGGAAGCCGCGTCTCTGAGCCCAGGTGGCCGTGTCCTCCAGCCAACGTCAGGGAACTGTAACAAAGAGGATAAGCAATTAATAGGAGATTAATAGCCCGATCAGAATTAGGGTCCAAAGGAGCCGTCACCGGCGACGGGAGAGCAGCGGCGCCTCGCGGCGCGAGGAGCTGACGCGCTCTGTCGAGATCGGACGAACAGGTAAGAGCGAATTTAGAAGCCCTGTGCGAACGAGGCAGTGGGAAACGTGCCTAGAAAACCATCTTGATGGTGCACGCGGGGTACAGACAAGAGCAGCCGGACGAGGGAAACGTACCAGGACGACGCTGGCAAAGGGAGTTCTCCGAGCTGCCTGGAAAAGGGGGGTGTCGATACCGGCCGGCACGAACGGCTCCCTTCTCGGGTCGGCCGGAAGCGTTGCCGTGCCGGGGGGCGGCTGCCGGCCTGCGGGCCGGGGCTGCGGCTGTTTGGGGCGCTGCCCCCGCTTTGTTTTCCTCGGGGAGCCCCCCCACGTTCGGGGGCTTGTGGGACGTGCACGTGCAAATGACACGGTGTTCCCAGCTGCTCTGTTCTCTGCCTTGTTTTTTCAGACGCCTGTCCCTGTTTTCTCTTCCCGCTTTTGAAGAGAAGCTGCCGAGTCAGCGTACGCTGCGGTGAAGTTCTACTAGATGCGGCCCTCAGGAACCGGTTGCTGTGGGGTTGCTCGTGCGGCCAGCTTTTGGTGTCGGTTGTTCCGGCGCTCCGTCGCGGTGTAGAGCCGGCCCCGTACGTAGCGGTGAGGCGTACCGCAGTTTGGTTTGATTCTCGGATAGGCCTCGGCTCTGACTGTGCACTCGAACGCCAAAACCTACAGCGGAAGCTGCGGTGGCTTTAGCGTGCAAGGGGCGCGAGCGCCGTGAAGCCGCCCGTGTGGCCGAGCGTCCCGATCGCGGCGCTGAGCGTTAGACGGACTTGAGCCGCGTGCCGGAATCGTTTTGTTTTGGAGAGGGCGGGATAAACCTGGAGCACAACTTGTGAGGGCGGTACGTCGTGGGCAGGTTTTAGTATTGCCTGTGGAGTGCCGCTAGAAGCGTTCGTAGTTCTTGCTTGTCTCTGTTACAAGATGAGCCGTGTCGTCCTGCGTGACGCGTAACGGGAGGACGGCGCGGTAGCGGTGCTCTGCACAAGAGCCCGTTGGGGGGTATTTTAGCTCGCGGGAAAGGGATTGGGGAACCACCTGGTGGGAATGCGAGGAGAGCAGCCCTGGCGGAATCTGAGGAGCCGAGACCGTTGTATAAATTGGACAAGGAAGGAAAGGCTGCGGGCAAAGCGCGGTGCTGCACCCGGCCGCCCCAGTGCGGTGCCGCGGCGCGCCTCGGTGCTGCCGCCCTGTGGCGAAACCCGGGTACTGCAGCGCACGGCAAGGGGGGGGGGGCAGATGCCGCGATTGAGAGACGGGGACGCAACTTGATGCAAGCAAAGTGTCCACTTTATTGCTCTTCACACAATTCTTTTATACTGTTACATGCATAACAACTACTATCGTGGATTATGCTGATTGGCACAACAATTAATTATCTCATACATATTACAAAGGCTGAGCTCATGATAGGTTAGTAAGAGCATGCAAATCTGTCCTAGCTCCTTGTTACTATCGTGTCCTGTGTGCTGGGCAAGCTTTACAGGCTGCTTTCTCACAGCCACAAGGTCCTGTTGCTAAACAGGACATTCCCATCTATCATCACAAGTTTCTGCTCTTTGTGCTTACATCTGCATGTTGTAACTTTTCACGGCCCTTAGTAATTTTCCATGCTAACACAACAGGTCTAGTAGCTAGAACTAGCATATTAACTATAGATATATATTTTTGCTAATATCCTATAAGCCTAGATAACCCACAGGCAGAGACGCCGATCGAGCCGCGGGGGTTCGCGGTCGGGTCTGTGCGTGCCGGTGTCCGTCCCCCCCGACGGGGGTCAGGTCCCCATTGGTGTGCAAACGACACCCCTCCCTCGATGGCTCCTTAGGAGGGTTAATCCCAGTCCTCGTTCTTTTGGCAGCGGCGGGTCTGTGACCTCGCGGGAAGCCCAGGCTGCTGCACAGAGCTCGTCGGGAGCGGGAGCCGCGGAGGCGGGGGGCCTCGACGAGCCAGAGCTGCGTCAGACGGAGGGGGCGCGCGCGCTGCCCGGGGGCCGCGTCCGGCGGAGCCGGAGTGACCTGCGGCGGCAACGAGCGGGAGCCGCTCGGAGCTGGAGCGGCCGTTGGCCGCGCCTTCCCTGGGGAGGTGAGCGCGGGGAGCCCGGCCTCTCTCTCCCTCGGGGATTAAACCCGCGCCCGTCCGCGCCCTTCCCGGGGGCGGCGGCGAGGCGGGTTCCCCCGGCTCTCCCGGGGCGGCCCCGCTGCCGGGGGGCGCGGGCGAGGCGGCGGCAGCGCCTCCTCGGTGCCGGGGGGCGGAGGGGAGAGAGACCTGCCGGCCGGAGCCGCGCGGCCCCTCGGGCAGGGCGCTCCCGGTCTCTGGGCCGCAGGCCGGGGGCGGCAGACGGGTTCGGGTGCTCTGGCCTGCTTTTTAGCCAGCGTGGCCTTCTCCGCGCCGTGAAGAAAATCCCGCGCGGTCGATTCCGCTCGCCGCTCGGGAGATGCCGCGTCTCCGGGGCCGTGGACTGGGGAAGAACGTTTGCGAGTTGGAGGGCGCTACAAGATATTCCGCGGGGAAGCCGGAGAAGAGGCAAATTGGCTGCCAGCGGAGTTGCGTTCCTTCGGTTTAGGACGTTCAGCTTGTCCTTCCAGAGAAGGAGCAGTCGTGGGTAGGGCCGAGAGAGGCTTTTAAGCGCGTGATCGGAATTGAAGCCAAATGGCACTCGACGTTGCCGCCGTGGGTCTTGGCTTTCAGTGGTTTCCCCGCGGCTGCCTGGTGTTTGGGAGCTCGGAGCGGGCATTTTTTTTCCCCCAAGGAGAGGCTGTGCTTGAAACAGAACTTGCTTGAAGAAGACAGACGAGGCGGGTGAGGATGCAGAGCGGGCCAATCAGATCTCTCGGGAGGGCTGGAGGGGCGGAGCGCCGATAGGCGGGGAGCATGGCAATTGATGTGCGTAGGCAGCCAATGAGGTTGCCGGGGGGGCGGGCGTTGCGGCGTCCGTACTGCGCATGCCCAACTTGCGCAGTCCTCAGTCAGGTCCGACGCTGAGGCGGGCACCTGGGGGCGGAGCGCGGGAAGGAGCATCCAATAGGAGGACGGCGCGGCGGGGTGGAAAGCAGCCAATCAGAGCGCGCCGTCTCAATCCCGTTTGAACAGCTGCCTCCCTGGCAAACGCGTCCGTGGGGTCCCGGGGCGGGTAGCGGGAGTTAACGGGGAAACGGGGGTCGGGGCGAGGGAGGGGAGGCTGTGGAGCGCTCATTTTGGCCTCTCCGTCCCTTTTGCCTCTCTCTCCCTCTCTCTGTGTCTCCTTGTCTTGCTCCCTGTCCCTGTCTTTCTCTGGTAAGCTGACCTGCTCTTTGCCCTTCTTTTTTTGTGGAATCACAGGCTCCTTCTGCTTGGAAAAGACACGTGCAGTTTTAAATTTGGGTTTGAACTCTAGGGTTTTTTTTCCCCCATTAGCGTAAGTGGACGGCACGTTGTCCTGTGGCTCAATCCCCGTTCTGTTCCGTGGAGCCTTCAGTTTAGGATGTTCAGGTAAGACAGTTTGTCCTTCCAGAGAAGGAGCAGTCACCGGTAGGACCGAGAGAGGCTTTTAAGCGCGTGATCGGAACTGAAGCCAAATGGCACTTGACGTTGCCGCTGTGGGTCTTGGCTTTCACTGGTTTCCCCGCGGCTCCCTGGTGTTGGGGAGCTCGGAGCGGGCACGTTTTTTTCCCCGAGGGGAGGCTGTGCTTAAAAAAGAACGTGTTTCCTCGGAGAAGTGCAAGTCCGCGTGCGTAAGACAGACAAAAACCCCAGCCAGCCTAGTCAAGTTCTGAGCGTGCGTCTGTCAGGCGGCTGCTTTACGTTGAGGAGCGCACGGCCGTGCAATGGTAAGGGCGAAGGGCAAGGCAAGACAGAAGGGTTTTTCCTGCTGCGGGTGACCAGCCGCCCCCCTTTTCCGCGTGAAGCAGAGGAGCGCGGTTCGTTGTCGCCTTTTAAACGCGGCGGCGGCGGCGGCAAGCCGCGCGGCCGGAGGGCGCGGGGTGGGGGGGGGGGGTCCCGGCAGGGCGGCGACCCGGCGGGTGAGGATGCAGAGCGGGCCAATCAGATGGCGCGGGAGGGCTGGAGGGCTGGAGGAACGGAGCGCTGGTTGGCTGCCTAGGCACGTCAGTTGCCTTTCTGTCTGCCAATCAGTTTGCCGGGGGGGCGGGCGTCGAGGGCTGGGTACTGCGCATGCCCCAAAGAGCGAGCGCTGATAGGCGGAGAGATGCTGATTGGCGTGCCGCCCGCAGCCAATGATGTTGCCGAAGGGGCGGGCGTTGCGGCGTCCCTAGTGCGCATGCCCCAGCCGCGATCGCTGATAGGCGGCGAGAGAGGTGATTGACGTGTCCCGGGGAGCCAACCGGGATGCGGCAAGGGGCGGGTGCTGCGGTCTCCCTAGTGCGCATGCCCAAACCGCGAGCGCTGATAGGCGGCGAGAGAGGTGATTGACGTGTCCCGGGGAGCCAACCGGGAAGCGGCAAGGGGCGGGAGCTGCGGTCTCCCTACTGCGCATGCCCCAGCCGCGAGCGCTGATAGGCGGCGAGAGAGGTGATTGACGTGTCCCAAGGAGCCAACCGGGAAGCGGCAAGGGGCGGGAGCTGCGGTCTCCCTACTGCGCATGCCCCAGCCGCGATCGCTGATAGGCGGCGAGAGGGCTGATTGACGTGTCCCGGGGAGCCAACCGGGATGCGGCAAGGGGCGGGAGCTGCGGTCTCCCTACTGCGCATGCCCAAACCGCTAGCGCTGATAGGTCCGCGGTGTCTCGGTGCCGCGCCGTGGGGGGAGACCGGGAGCGAACGGGAACGGGGGTCGGGGCGGCTGCGGAGCCCTCGCTGCGGCCGGCGCCCGGGCATCGGGAGGCGGGCGGCTCAGGGCCGCCCTTCGTGAGGTTTCCCGGAGGCGGCAGAAGGGCGGGGGGGAAGGAGGGGACAGCCGGGGACCTCCCGCCGCGCGCGTGTCCGGGGCGCGGCGGCTGTCGGTGCCCGCGGAGCCCGGCGGGGGAGCGCGAGGGGCACGGAGCGGCGAAAGAGGCGGCAGGTGAGTGCGGCAGCGGCGAGGGTGACCGTGCCGTTGGAACGGGGGGAGCGGGAGGGGCCGGCGCGGCGCGGCGCGGAGGCGTTCGGTTCCGGTTTCCCCCCCCCCCCCCGCCCCCCGTCGCCCTTACGGCCGCGCTGGCGAAGCTGCTGGGAGGCGTGCGGTCCGGAGCCGCGTCTCCCTCCGGCGCAGCGCCCGTGCCCGGTGCGGCAGCCCCTCCGGGAGCGGCGCAGCCCCCGTCGGTCGCGGGGACGGTTACAAGCAGAGCTAAGGCGCGGTTGCGGGCGGGCTGGGTGGCGTGGCGAGCGGGGCGCCGCTTCGGCGGGAGCTCGGGGCGAGCCCCGGCGGGTTCCGTGTCCTGCGGGCGCGGCTTTCGCGCCGCGGCTCTCTCTGTGCGCTTTTTTGTTTGGTCGCGTTTGTTTTTTGGGTTTTTTTTGGCGGGATTCCCGCGAAACGCGGCACGACCGCTCGCCCGGGGCTGCCGCGGCGGGTCTCAGTGGCGCCGTCCTGTGGGCAAAGCGCGGTACTGCACCCGGCCGCCCCAACGCGGTGCCGCGGCGCGCCTCGGTGCTGCCGCCCTGTGGCGAAACTCGGGTACTGCAGCGCCCGGCAACGGGGGGGGGGCAGAGACGCCGATCGAGCCGCGGGGGTTCGCGGTCGGGTCTGTGCGTGCCGGTGTCCGTCCCCCCCCGACGGGGGTCAGGTCCCCATTGGTGTGCAAACGACATCCCTCCCTCGGTGCCTCCTTAAACGTTTAATGATGTAAATATTGCTCCTGCTAACGTTGTCGGCGCGGCTTCTTTCCTCAGTGGATCCGTCTGGCAGTCGGTGGCCCACGGTTGCTCGGCAACAGCAGAAGCGGATTGAAGGGACCGGCCGCTGGAGGATGCCGAAGCCTCCCGGGTCAGCGATGGGAGCAGCTTTGCGTAAAGCGAGGGGTACGTGAAGCCGGGCGTGCGGGGCCGACCGCCCAGCAGGTAAGGGAAGCTAAAGCTTTACCTCCAGGGACTTCTGCCCAGAAAGCTGAAGCAATTGCTCTCGCGTGAGCTGTAGAGTTACGCAAAGAGAAGAAGATTAGTAGCTGCACTGATTCTAAGCAGGTTTCTTGAAGGGTGCGGGCCCTTGAAGCCGTTTGAAAAGAATAAAGTGTATTAACGGCACAAGGGAGGCAGATTAAACGTGATGCTCCGGTTGCTGGAAGCTGTGCTGTTGCTAGGAGAGTTGCCGTCACACGTTGCAACGGGCCTCAGAAGGGAAACGCTGCTCAGGAAACTGGCAATAAATTGGCAGGCGCCGCTGTAAAACCAGCCACCGAGAGGACAGAGACCGGTACGGAAGCCGCGTCTCTGAGCCCAGGTGGCCGTGTCCTCCAGCCAACGTCAGGGAACTGTAACAAAGAGGATAAGCAATTAATAGGAGATTAATAGCCCGATCAGAATTAGGGTCCAAAGGAGCCGTCACCGGCGACGGGAGAGCAGCGGCGCCTCGCGGCGCGAGGAGCTGATGCGCTCTGTCGAGATCGGACGAACAGGTAAGAGCGAATTTAGAAGCTCTGTGCGAACGAGGCAGTGGGAAACGTGCCTAGAAAACCATCTTGATGGTGCACGCGGGGTACAGACAAGAGCAGCCGGACGAGGGAAACGTACCAGGACGACGCTGGCAAAGGGAGTTCTCCGAGCTGCCTGGAAAAGGGGGGTGTCGATACCGGCCGGCACGAACGGCTCCCTTCTCGGGTCGGCCGGAAGCGTTGCCGTGCCGGGGGGCGGCTGCCGGCCTGCGGGCCGGGGCTGCGGCTGTTTGGGGCGCTGCCCCCGCTTTGTTTTCCTCGGGGAGCCCCCCCACGTTCGGGGGCTTGTGGGACGTGCACGTGCAAATGACACGGTGTTCCCAGCTGCTCTGTTCTCTGCCTTGTTTTTTCAGACGCCTGTCCCTGTTTTCTCTTCCCGCTTTTGAAGAGAAGCTGCCGAGTCAGCGTACGCTGCGGTGAAGTTCTACAAGATGCAGCCCTCAGGAACCGGTTGACGTGAGGGAAATGCTTTCTGACCGCCTGCGCGGTGAGGGGACGTTTTTCACCTTTTAGCTCCTTCTGCACGACAAGAGGGAGACGGAAGGTTAAGTAACACGTTGTTTAGGAGCTGAGAGCTTAGTTTGTATTTAACTAATAATTAAGAGACGTGTTGTCAGCGAGAAACTAAACGATTACAACTAACCTCATCAAATGAAGTAAAGACAGGCCAGCCAGGCGTGGTGGTGGAGTTGCTCTCTATGTGAGAGAGCAGCTACAGTGTACTAAATTCTGCCCAGGAGCGGATGAGGAGCGAGTTGAGAGTGTATGGGTCAGGATCAAGGGGCAGGCTGGCAGGGGTGACACTGCTGTGGGCGTCTGTTGCAGGCCACCAGATCAGGCTGAGGAAGCTGATGAGGCCTTCTATGGGCAGCTGAGAGCGGCCTCACGGTCACAGGCCCTGGTTGTTGTGGGGGATTTTAAGTTCCCTGGTGTTTGCTGGAAGGACCGTTCAGCCAGCCAGCCACAGTCCAGGAGGTTCCTGCCGTGCATCGGTGAGAACCGCCTCATGCAGGTGGTGGAGGAGCCGACTGGGAGAGGTGCACTGCTGGATCTCATCCTCGCTAGCAAGGAGGGTCTGGTCGAAGCAGTAAAGGTTGAGGGCTGCCTGGGCTGCAGTGACCACGAGAAGGTGGAGTTCAGCATCTTGGGTGGCAGGAACAGAACAGCAAGTAGAATTGCAACCCTGGACTTTAGCAGGGCTAACTTTGGCCTTTTCAAGCAATTGCTGGGGGAAATCCCACGGGCAAGACTGCTTGAAGGAAAAGGGGCCCGAGATAGCTGGGTTGCATTCAGAGATTGCTTCTTCCACGCTCAGGATCAGAGCATCCCCACACGAAGGGAGTCGAGGAAGGGAGCCAGGAGGCCTGCGTGGTTGAACAGGGACCTGTTGGGTATGCTCAAGCAGAAGAGGAGAGTTTGCAGGTCATGGAGGCAGGGGCTGGCCACTTGGGAGGAATATAAGGCTGCTGTTAGAGGATGCAGGAAGGCAGCTAGGATAGCCAAGGCCCCCTAGAATTACAGCTGGCGAGAGGGGTCAAGGACAGCAAAAAGAACTTTTTCAAATACATAGCAGATAAAACTAACACCAGAGGCAATGTAGGCCCACTGATGAACGGGGTGGGTGCCCTGGTGGCAGAAGATACAGAGGAGGCAGAATTCCTGAATGCCTTCTTTGTCTCTGTCTACTCTGCCGGAGGCCGTCCTGGGGAGCCCTGTACCCCTGAGACCCCGGATGAAGCCAGGTCAGTGGAGGAGTTTGCTTTAGTCGATGAGGACTGGGTTAGGGAGCAATTAAATAGTCTGGACATCCATAAATCCACGGGTCCGGAGGGGATGCACCCGCGGGTGCTGAGGGAGCCGGCTGAAGTCACTGCTGGACCGCTCTCCGTCATCTTTGCCAAGTCTTGGGAAACAGGGGAGGTGCCCGAGGACTGGAGGAAAGCAAATGTCACTGCAGTCTTCAAAAAGGGCAAGAAGGAGGACCCGGGTAATTACAGACCGGTCAGCCTCACCTCTGTCCCTGGGAAAGTAATGGAACAGCTTCTCCTTGGTGCCATCTCAAGGCATCTCAAGGATAAGAGGGCTATTAGGGGCAGTCAGCATGGCTTTACCAAGGGTAAGTCGTGCTTGACCAACCTCATAGCCTTTTATGAGAATGTAACAAGGTGGATGGACGATGGCAGAGCGGTGGATGTGGTCTATACCTTGACTTCAGTAACGCCTTTGCCACAGTCTCCCACAGCATCCTCACAGCTCAGTTGAGGAGGTGTGGTCTGGACAATAGAGCAGTGAGGTGGGTTGCAAACTGGCTTAAGGAGAGAAGCCAGAGAGCGGTAGTCAATGGTGCGGAGTCCAGCTGGAGGCCAGTATCCAGTGCAGTGCCTCAGGGGTCAGCGCTGGGGCCAATGTTATTCAATATATTCATTAACGATTTGGACGAGGGAATAGAGTGCACTATCGGCAAGTTTGCTGATGACACCAAGCTGGGAGGGGTGGCTGACACGCCAGAAGGCTGTGCTGCCATCCAGAGACCTGGACAGGCTGGAGAGTTGGGCGGGGAATAACCTGATGAAATTTAACAAGGGCAAGTGTAGAGTCCTGCACCTGGGCAGGAACAAGCCCAGGTTCCAGTGTAGGTTGGGAAATTACATATTAGAGAGCAGTGTAGGGGAAAGGGACCTGGGGGTCCTGGTGGACAGCAGGGTGACCATGAGCCAGCACTGGGCCCTTGTGGCCAGGAAGGCCAATGGTACCTGGGGTGTATTAGAAGGGGGGTGGCTAGTAGATCGAGAGAGGTTCTCCTTCCCCTCTACTCTGCCCTGGTGAGACCACATCTGGAATATTGTGTCCAGTTGTGGCCCCTCAGTTCCAGCAGGACAGGGAACTGCTGGAGAGGGTCCAGCGTAGGGCAACCAAGATGATTAAGGGAGTGGAGCATCTCCCTTATGAAGAAAGGCTGAGGGAGCTGGGGCTCTTTAGTTTGGAGAAGAGGAGACTAAGGGGGGACCTCATTAATGTTTATAAATATATAAAGGGTGAGTGCCATGAGGATGGAGCCAGGCTCTTCTCGGGGGCAAACAATGATAGGACAAAGGGTAATGGGAGCTGGAGGAGGGGATTGCTTTGGGGGCTTCATCAGGGGTCTGGGACATGCAGAGGCAGGGGGCCCAGCGGCTGTGTGCCCCCAATCCAGGGTGCCCCCATAGCCATGACCTGGGTGCCGACAGCTGCCTCTGGCCATTGATTTCTTCGTTATTTGCGTCCCCTTCGCTCTCCCGCCCCGCTGCAGCGATGCTGGTGGGAGGGGGCGTTAAGAAACCCCCCCCACCCAGCACCCACCCCTGTGCTGCTGCTCCTTCTCTCTAGATTTATATATATTAAATATATATTTTTAAAAAATGAGGGGAGAAAAGACCATCTAGAGGCTCTCAAGGGCCAGTGCCCTCCCCAGCAGTGTGTGCCCCCCACCCTAGAAATAATACCTAGAAAATTGTTCCAGTGCGATTCTCAGGGGAGCCCCCGCTCCCAACACCCTGGCCCGGGACCCCCCTGACCCCCCCACCTCCGCCAACCCAGTCTGGTCTCTGGCTGTCCATGGTGGCCGTGGCTTTCTGGGGGGCAGGGGGTGGTGGAGGCCGTGGGCGGTGGGTGAGGAGGGGGCAGCCAGGCGGGCTGGGGGTTGTGGGTGAGGAAGCCCAGTAGG
This sequence comes from Columba livia, assembly GCF_036013475.1. Classification (NCBI taxonomy): domain Eukaryota; kingdom Metazoa; phylum Chordata; class Aves; order Columbiformes; family Columbidae; genus Columba; species Columba livia. Next base: position 61,548 of record NW_027043300.1, read on the forward strand.
GACTGAAGCTCCCGGGGGCACAGGCCATGGAGGTGATGGGGCTGATGCTGCTCTGTGGCTCTCGGGGGTTCGCAGCTTGGAGAACGTGGCCAGAGCGTCGGGGAAGTTGGGTGGCGTGGCCGGTGTGTTGCTGGGGGTGCACATCTGCGGGGGTGTCAGATCGGCCATGGATGGTTTTTGGAGTCCCAACCTGCCAACTCCCCATCACTGAAGATCTGGCTGCATCCCGCACCAGGGGATGCTCGAAGGCCAGCTCTGGTGGGTATTGGGGTACCCAGCGCTGCAGGGTCTGGGTGGCACCCCCAGAACGTGGGGGCTGCCTGGGGAGGATCTCCAGCCCAGGCAGGGCCAGCTTGGGCTGCGAAGAACAGTTTGGACCATCCAGGGTGCTTAGAGCGCTGGGGTGCAGCGGGTTTGGGGAGGGGACACTGCTCTGATGCCAGCTGCCCTGGGCAGGGATGAGGTGATGCAATGAGGACCAGCACGATGGGTGGGGAGAGTTTTGGGGTCCCTCAGGACCCTCTTCACCCGGCTCCCTGTCCCCTGCTCCACTTCGCACCCCATTAGGACACAGAAAGTCAGGCAGGGCCCCCGGGACACGAGGCGCTGGCCGGGCCCCTCGCGGTTCCCGGCACGGCCCCTGCTTTCTGAGCACTGAGCTGAATTTAGTGCCCTCCCCACCTCCCCCCCGGACAGACCCGGCCCTTTTTGAGGCCAGTCTTGCCAAAAACCCCAGGAGCTCACGATGAAAATGAGAAGTTAAATGATTTCTCACAACACCATTCAACACAAGAACCGAGAGGTTTTTGACACCTGCTTCCTTGTCGGTGTCCTACTGAGCACTAGCACAAAGCCAAGAGTGTTGCTCAGCAGCACCAACCGCGTCTGCCAGGAATTAATCTTCAACATGAACCAGGGGCAGCAGAAGGCAATCACCAGCACCACAGACAGCAAAGGAGAAGTCTGCAAGATCCCATAAGGCTGGAATAGACTGTTGGCATCTGCTCTCCACGGCAAAAGTGGAGGAGAGCGTAGAGGGAAAAGAAATGAAAGTCATTGACAGTGAAAAATGCGTGGCGAAACACAGGAGGTTCTGACACAAGAAGACCCTCCCAGGAGCAAGCCATGACTTCTGGATCCAGCATCTCTGGCCCGGGATGAACGCTTGCCCATTGCCGTGCGGCCACTTGGGGTGCAAAACTGGGGTTTGAGAGGGGCTGTTGCCCCCCAGTGTCTTGCTCTGCCTGGAGATGTCTGTGCAGAGGTCCCTGGACAGGACGCCTCTTCCTCAGTCAGCGCTGGCAAAGGCCATCTGGGGACACGCTCCGTCCTCTGGAACTCTTCCTTGTGTGACTCGCAGCTCACGTGTGACAGCGCTGCTCCAAACTTGGCCATCTCTAAGGACCGGCTTTCTTTGGGATGTGGGGTTCACTCTCAGAGGAATCATGGCAGCCCTGCTTTCTGTGTTGGGGTCTCCCTTTCAGCTATGGAGCAGCTTCAGTTCGCAGTGCAAAAGGATCTTGCAATGGCTGTGTAGCTAGCAGCAGCGTTTCTGAAGCATCAGAGGAGATGTCAGAGCCATGAGGCTGAGGGACGGGACTCCCAGCACAAGGTTGCCCGTGTTTCAAAAGGGAGGCAGCCGTGCCAGCTGGAGAACCTCTCTCGCAGCTCCATCCCCAGCAAAGAGCTGTCTCTAGAGCAGTTCGTGCTGCTTACAGGCAAGATCAGCCTTTGCATTTGAACCACCTTCTTGCAGAGGTGACAGGAAACATCCTCTGGTTTATGTTGTTCTAGCTGCAAAGGCCAGAGCAGTGTTCATGAGGGAGCAAGCGATGAGCACATTTCCTGGTCAGCAGCCGGTGGCTCATGCCAACGGTCAAGAGAGGCAGAAGAAATCCCTTCAGAACAGCTCCCTCTCAAAAGACATCCTTCTGCTTGATGAACCGCAGGGAAAGGCATCCTAAACCAGGCACTTTGACCTTGTTTTCAGCCCAGGTTCCCAGTGCTGGTGCACTCGTGAGCCAGTCGCTGCCCATCTGCCACCAAGGGGAATCGCCTCCGAGGCCAACTGTGCCATGGGGAAAGGAAAGGGTGAGACGTCGGGAGAGTTTCATTTAGTGCACAACACGGATAAAGCCATTCTCTCTGCAATTAAAACTGAGGGTATTTAATTGAGTGAAATGAGATTTCATTCCCCATGACCTGTCTGATTGTACTTTGAATCTGGGCACGGGCTGCAGTGACCTGCCACAACATTTGAGGTGTCACCAGCTGCATTGTGGGTGGTAAAGTGGGAAAGGCAGGAGGGAGCCTCAGCATCTCCCATCCCATGGGTGACTTCATCACAAAGGACCAGGGCGGCGCCCGCTGGCTCCTGGGGCGGCTGTTGCCAGGCAACAGAGACACTATATTGTCCCCTGTCACCTGTGCCCCTCGCCCATTTGGTCACTGGCCGTGGTGGGATCACTTGCCGTGGTGGGATCACTGTGGTGGTGGACTCATTTTGGCAGTTGGATCGCTTTCGTGGTGGGATCGCTATTGGTGGTTGCACCACTTTTGGTGGTAGGATCGCTACTGGTGGTTGAACCACTTCTGGTGGTTGAACTGCTGTTGGTGGTTTTATCACTTTCGGAACTTGGATCTGTTTGGCGACTGGATCACTTTCATCACTCGGATTGCTTTTGGCACTTGGATCTGTTTGGTGACTGGATCACTTTCTGTGGCAAGAAGGAGGAGGAGAAAGGCTGCTGGCTGCCCATCCCTCCAACATCATCTCCGGACAGAAGAGCTCCCGTCTTCCCACATCCAGTTCAGTGTTTTCGGGCAGAGCAGCAGCGATGGCCACACGTGGACTGCTGGAGATGCTGAACGCCGCCATGGGGACACCCCATTTGGGGGTTGTCGACTTGGTGGCACTGCACAAATTGCTTGAGGCCATCATCGGGCAGCTGGGCCAGCAGGAGCTGTCTGTCCTGGAGCCAGGGCAGAGCCCGACCCCCGGCCTGGCAAAGGATCAGGACAGCAAGGCCCAGCCTGGCCAGGAGAAGGAGGAGGATGGAGCCCTGGGCACAGGGCAGCACCTCTGGAAACCAAAGCAGCAGCTGGATGAGAAGGACACGCTGGAGGGGACCGGGAGCAACTCCAAGGTCTCCTCCGTGGCCAAGGAGGCCATGCCAAAAACAACGGAAGAGGAGAAGAGAGATGTCCCCAAGGTAGATGCTCTTGCTGGTCCCTGGGTGCTCCCCCACGAGACGCCCCCTCCTCCGGGCTCCGCGCTGCCGTCGTGCCGCCCTCAGCCCAAGGGCTGGGTTAAGCCCGAGCTCCCGCAGCAGAGCACAGCGGGGCCCAGGTCCCCAGGGACCCTCCCCTGGGCTCACCCCCCACCCGCTCTCCCAGAAAAGGGCTTCGCTCCAGGACCTGTGGGAGGAGATCAGCAAGTTTAAGGAGGCGCAGTCCAGCCTGGAACAGGACGTGCGGGAGATGAAGGAGGCCATGCAGGAGGCGCATTCTGGCCTGGAACAGGACATCCAGGAGGTGAAGGAGGCGCATGTCGGCCTGGCAGAGGACATGCATGCCCTGCAGGAGGCGCATTCCGGCCTGGCGGAGGACATCCAGGAGATCCAGGAGACGCTTGGCCTGGTGAGCATCCCCTGGTGCCCCGGGAGGGAGCTGGGCCCTCGTCCCTCCCCGCTCCTGCTGCCCTGTCACACTGTGCCCCTGCCCCACGGCCATCGGTGTCACCAGCGTGAAGGGCAGCAGGAGGGAAGATGGGAAGGGTGTCCCAGGAGTTGCTAAGGCACTTTTGAACTAGAGAGCCCTCAAAACAGAACCGTGGGAGGGGCAGGAGGGGAGATAAAGTTCTGCCCATGCAATTCAGCCGCGGTCCCCAGGCACAGCCCTGCCCAGCGTCCCTCTGCCTCGTGCCCCAGTTCACTCGGGGATACTCTTTAAATCCCGCTCCCACATCTGAGCGGGTGTCCCTCTCCTCGCCCAGCTCCAGGGGAAGCCCCGGGACGCTGCCGGGCTGCGCAGGGACAGGAGGCGGCTGCGTCCCCCGCTCCCTCGGGGACACCAGCCCTCCTGCCTCGGGGCACAGCCTGTGGGCTGGGGTGCTGGGCAGTGATGCTGGGGGTTCCATCCCTGGGGATCCCATCCCTCTGGTTCCATGGCCGGGCTGACCCCGTGATCACTTTGCATTTGGGCTCTCGTTTTCAACACGAGTCTGGCCATGCAAGATGGTGGTTTGGGGACGGGGACTGGGGACATGGTGGGGGGTTCTGGGGTCTGTCCTCTAGGCTGCCCAGCTGCCAGTAAACCTGCTGCCTTTTGCCTCTTCTTCCCAGGAGGGTGGTGGGGGCCAGTCTGCCCCCGCTGAGCCCACCCAGGTGGCCATGGACAGCCAGGCCAGGAGGAGCTCAGCACTGGAGCCAAAGGGACGTGGGACACAGCCTGGGATGGAGACCAGCAAGGGGACTGCAGGGTCTGGCTCCCCGGGGATGCAAGCAGGGATACAGGGGCAACCAGCGACCCCTGTGAAGTTGTCAGGCGCTCCCTCCATTCACAAGAGGTCTATTGGTGCCAACGCCACCACCCCGGGGATGCAGCCAGGATCCCCGGGCACCCAGGCCAGCACCTCCCTGGGGACACAACCAGGGGCCCCTGATGCCCAGGCCAGCACCGCGGGGATGCAGGCAGGATCCCCTGGGACCCACACCACCACCCCTGGGGTGCAGCCTGGGTCCTCCAGCTCCAAAGCCACCATCCCAGGGGATGCCCAAGAGCCGGCCAAGCCCTGGGGCTCCACCAGCACCTCAAGCTACGAGTCGGAGATGCGGGAGGTGCTGTCACAGGTTGGGCAGCTCGGCCAGCTCTGCGCTGGTCTGAAGGAACAGGTGGAGCAGCTTAAATCTACAAAAGCAGAAAGCGCAGATCTTGAGGACGTGCGCCGGCTCTTCCCAAAGGGAGGTGAGAGCACGGGGGGGCTGGCGGGGTTGTTTGGTGTGGGGACACCCTGGGTCAGGGGCTCGTCATGTTCAGAGCCTGGCCCCACGGGTGAGACCCCCTCACCGACAGCACATCCCCTTGCACCATGTCCCTCTAGGCCGGCAGAGCATCACCAGCATCCTGGCCGACCTCAGGTGCCAGGTGTCCTTCCTGCAGGACATGGCCAGGGCCCTCCACGGGGAGAAGGAGAAGGTGAGCCGGCAGCAGTCCCCGAGGGGCTGTGGAGACACCAGTTTGGGCAGGGAGGGGGCAGCTGAAGGCTCCCCGTGCCAGAATGACACAGGGGGCTGTGCCCTCACCCCCCCCACTGCCGTTCCCAGATCAGCAAGGTGGAGGATGCTCCCAGAAAGACGAGGGGGTCTGGAGCCGGTAGGAAAGCAGACGGCAGTGGCCAGATGACCCAACAGCCGCGGTAAAAGGATGGGAGAGGGTTTCCTACCTGCAGGGCTGTGAGGGAGCCTGGGGTCTGGGAACATCCCAGTTTGGGGGCCGAGGGACACCCCCACGAAGGCTAAGCCTGCCCCTGCCCCTGTCTCGCTGTCCAGGCCCAAGGGACAGAAGGTCAAGGCAGAGCGCAAGGAGCTGGGGAAGCAGCAGGAGCCAACCCAGGCCGAGCTGGAGCAGTTTGCGGCCAAGTACGTGAATAAGTTGGTGATGGAGGCAGCACAGCAGCTGCAGGCAGAGGTGAGGCCCGGGGGCAGCGCTCCCAGCCCCCGCTGGCTCGGGGTGGGTCCTGGCGGGGTCCCGGCCACGTCCCCTGGCTGGACGGGGCCATGGAGCCTCCACGGCACCTGGGCTTGTGGGCGGCATCCAGCCCGGCTCAGAGCTGATTCCTCCTCCCCTGCCAGCAGGTGGACGAGCCGAGGACGACGGCGCAGAGCGGGGGACACGAACACGCAGGGTGCCACGTCTGCAGCCCGGACACCAGGGTGCTGCTGGGGAAGCTCCTCCAGCGCTGCGAGAAGCTCGAGGAGCAGGTGGAGTCCCTGGTCCAGAAGGCGGGCAGCAAGGTGGAGAGTCATCCGAAGTGGAGGAGACAGGTAAGGAGATGTGGTGTAGGGGGCTTGAGCTGCCAGGACCCCTCAGACATTTCAACATGGGGGAGCCCCTCGCTGCCCCCCTAATTGGCTTGTGAGAGTCAGCAGCACGGAAGGGAACTAAAGCCTTGGAGCAAATGTCCTGCTTGCACTGAGGGCCCGTGGCCACCAGCCAAAATACCCTGGGTCTGTCCCCGAGGGGCAGCCACCCCCTTGCTCAGCACCGCCTTGTCCTCTTAGTCCCTGCAGCAGGACGAGCAACTCAAGTGCCTCCAGGCCAGCATCATGCAGCTACAAAAGGACTATGAGAAGTTGAGCTCGGCCCTTGCAAACCTCCAGCAGGATCGTCAGCAGAAGCAGAATGACATCAAGGTGGGTGGCTGTAACCCGCAGGAGAGCCCAGGCTGGGACCCCAAGGGGTCTGTCCCCCTGCCACCCTGCTCGCAGCCCTGCACAGCTTCCCCATGCCTTTCCTGGAGGTTTCTGATGGGATGGGGAGGCAGGGGGTGCTCGGCTGGCCGGGGGGCAGCTCCGACCCTGCCGTGGCATCACGGGCTGCTGTCTGCCTTGGAAGGCTCTGTCCCAGGCCCTGGGGAGGCTGGAGAAGAAGCAAGCAGACAAGGAGGAGCTGCTGGTGCTGGGAATCGATGAGGTACGGGCTCGAGGGGCCCTGGTGCCAGCCAAGGGTGTCCCAGGCAGGGTGACAAACACCCCTTGTCCCTTGGGTGCTGGCTGGCAGAACCAGCCAGGGGGAGGGAGGATTTCCAGCCCGGCTGCGGGTCCCTTGCCAGGTCCCTCTGTGGCCCCGAGTCCCTTCGGCTGGTGGGACCAACCCCACGGGGGTGATGGGGTGAACAGGACCACGTAGCCACTTCTCCCTCTCCCGTTGTCCCTGCATCCTGTCCCCACCGCTCTCCTGCCTTTCCCTGTTGCTAGAAAGCAGACAAAGCCGCCCTGGCTGACAAAGTCAGTCGCAGCCAGCTTGAGGCGTGCGAGGAGCGGCTGACCAAGATGATGGAGGAGGTGACGAGCCGGGTGACGGGCCAGGAGAACGGCTGGCTCCAGTTCCAGAAAGAGCTGCAGAGACAGATGGACTGCAAGGTGAGGGCTCGTCCCCTCCACGCAGCACTGGCACCCTGGGGGCCTGGCAGCCTAAGGCAGCATCCTTGTGAGGGTCCCCCCTCCCGGCTGTGCCCCAGGGGACCGCCATGTCCCATCCTGGGGTAGCTGGCTGAGGGTGTCACCCGTCCACAGCTGGACCGCCGGGAGCTGGGGGCGTTCCGGCAGCAGCAGGAGGAGCGGTGGAAGAGCCTCAGCGGGCAGCTCCAGGAGAAGGCGCTGCAGGCAGAGCGTGACGATGCCGCTGGGATTAGGAAGTGAGTGCGATGGGGACAGTGGTGGCTTTGGCAGTGCTGGCCCTGTTCCTGCTGGCTGTCCCGGCTCGTGCCGGTGTGGTACCTGGCGTGGGAGCCACGTGGGCAGCGCCCCTGGGGATGCTGAGCAAGTGGCTGTGCCTTGTGCTCCTGCCAGCTGCAGCTTCGCAGCGATAGAGGCGGCACAATGAGGGGGCACGTGCGGGAGGAGCCCTCCTGAACCAGTCTTGGGGGGTGGGTGCAGAGGCGTTTTGTGGCAGGTGTGCAGGTGGGGCTGTGCCCCCCAGGAGCTCCCCAGCCCTTTTCTCCCCCCTCCAGGCAGCTGCTGCCCGGTTTCCATTGCCTGTCCTGCGACCGGCCCCTCAACATGCTGGCACCTGGACCGTGAGTAACTGCCCCCTGAACATGGAGCACCCCCCGACCCCTCCCTGGCGTCGAGTGACACACGGGGTGCCACCTGCCGGGCACTGAGCACCCCCATGTCCTGTCCCACAGGGAGCGGACGGGCGAGTGTAGATACCCCACTGTTCCGCGGAGCTGCGGAGGCCAACACACCGTCACGCCCCCGCGTTTCCAGCCCAAACCGCCCAGCACCCCACGGCCATCCAAACCCAGTGCCCGCAGCCCCAACAAGGTAGGGATGACAGAGGTGGGGAGGGGGATCTGAGCCTGTGGGGGGATCCATCCGTGCCTCAGTTTCCCCGGGGAGAGCTGGCTGGGGGAGGGTTGCTGGGGGATGCGGAACGGGGCCCCGTGTTTGGGTCACACGCTCTCCCCTTCCCAGAAGGACGCGATGCAGCTGTCGGGCCAGGACGGCACTGATGGGAACCAGCAGGACGAGCAGCTCTCCATGATGGGGGGCTCTGAGCTGCCCACAATGCCAAGGGCCACCCCAGACACCTCGACCTCCAGGAACCGGCCAAGTATGGCCCTGTCAGGGCACCGGGGGGCAGAGGACACCCCGCTGTCTGGGGGGACGGGTCTGTGCCCACAGCTGGGCGGGGTGGGAGGGGGGTCTGGGGTCTGGGCTGGGCTGTGGGGGCAGCACTGGCTGCTGGGGCAGCCGGTCCTCGTGGTGGAGCTGGAGGGAGCTGGGGGCACATGGGGGGTGGTGCTGGGCAGTGTGGGACAACAGCCTGTGTGCTTCAGGGTGGGGGCAGGACCCTGTTGGTGGGTGTCTGTGGCTGACCCTGCCCCTCGCCCCCAGGCACCCGCTCCTCGCTGAGATCAGCCGTGCTGCAGCACCTACCAGTCTCGTCTCCCAGACGCTTCACCCTGGCACCGCAGCTGCTGCCGCCCATCCAGCCCCCCCGCCGTGAACCAACCCCCTGACAGCCGGGCAGGACGGGGTCCCGGCCCCGGTCCCACCGCCCCGGGCACTGAGCAGGCAGCGGCTGCAATAAATGGCGATGGGAAACCAAGCACCGGTGTGGTCTGAGAGGAGTCCCTGGGGCAGGATGGCAGAAAGCCCCGCTGTGTTTGCTTTTTCAGGAGAAAAATAAGTGCTAAAAAGGCGCTTTGGGGGTGCCCAGGTGGATCCAGTTGGTATCCAGGCCCCCCAGAAGGAGCACGGGGAGCAAACCAGTTGGCACCAGGGCAGAGCCAGCAGAGGCCCATCCTGCCCCCGGGTGGGGCTGAGGTGTCCATGGGCTTCAGAAACACCCCTGGGACTAACTGGGGGGACGGGGTGAGGGGGGAACCAGGGGGCTGTGCAAGAAGCCGGGCTGGCTGTCGGCAGCCGGAGGAGGGGAGCGCTTTGCGCTTTGCTCTGGGTCAGGGGATCCAGAACTGGGGGATGCAGCAGCTTCGTGCCCCGCCCCGGGGTGCCCACGGCCGCCGTGTCGCAGCGCTTTGCAGTCGCAGGAAAGCACCGGGCAGCTCTAGTTGATGGACGCTCTGGTCATGCCCACACCCCCCGGCCGACAGACGGGGCCCTCGTTTAATGAAACGCCTCGGACCAGAGAAGCTTCTAGAGCACTGACCATATACGGGCCCAGCTCGGATTCCCTTGGGCTTTAAAAGGAGCCTATGGGAGCTTCTGGCAGTTTGTGTGCGGGGCTGTGGGGCAGAGGGTTGTCCTCAGACAACAGGGAACAGAGAACAGGGAAAATGGTTTACTCACACCTGGGAGTCCTAAAGCAGGGGCTGACATCAAAGCCTTTTTAAGTTCTTAAAGGTTCGTGTGGCTTCCTTATTGCATTGCAGGTGTCTCTGGTCCACAGGGTCCAGGTCACGCACGTCTCCTTGGTTCTAGTAGTGATTAAAATGTCATCCACATATTGTAGCATCTGTCCCTCATCAGACGGGGCTTCCAGGCCAGGCGGCGACTGTCCCCCCGCTTCAGCCCCCGCGGGCGGCGAGCCCGGAGGAGAGGAGCTGCAGCTCCAGCTCCAGCAGCCGCCGCTTTCCCCCCCGACACCTTTTTCCGCCGCTTTAGCAGCCAGTCAGCTTTTTACTTCTTTTCTTCTGGCCGCAGCTTATGGGGGGGGAGCTGCCGGGCCTGAACTTCATGTTCAAACTTCACAGCACAGGCTTGGGCTCCTCTTGCCCTTTTTCTTCATTTAATTCCTGTGACTATAAACTTTATATGCAATTTCAGTTAGCTGAGCAATACTTACATCCCTCAGCTCCTACCTTCTGTAATTTCTTACGGATGTCAATAAACAGCATATTAAGCGTCAATCCCTTCCATTAATTTTAGATCCAAATCAATGTGTTCGCAGAACAACACTAACTGCAATACAGCTAACCCAGAATTTCACATTCAAATCACTTCCCCCACTAATTTACTCGCACGTGCACAGATGCATCTGAAGGGGGAGCAAGGTGGTACTTTAGTAATGGAACCGGTTCTCATTTTGTAATTACCTCCCCAAACAAATTCTTTTGATACCAAATATAAATATATGACGTAAATATTGCTCCTGCTAACGTTGTCGGCGCGGCTTCTTTCCTCAGGGGATCCGTCCGGCAGTCGGTGGCCCACGGTTGCTCGGCAACAGCAGAAGCGGATTGAAGGGACCGGCCGCTGGAGGATGCCGAAGCCTCCCGGGTCAGCGATGGGAGCAGCTTTGCGTAAAGCGAGGGGTACGTGAAGCCGGGCGTGCGGTGCCGACCGCCCAGCAGGTAAGGGAAGCTAAAGCTTTACCTCCAGGGACTTCTGCCCAGAAAGCTGAAGCAATTGCTCTCGCGTGAGCTGTAGAGTTACGCAAAGAGAAGAAGATTAGTAGCTGCACTGATTCTAAGCAGGTTTCTTGAAGGGTGCGGGCCCTTGAAGCCGTTTGAAAAGAATAAAGTGTATTAACGGCACAAGGGAGGCAGATTAAACGTGATGCTCCGGTTGCTGGAAGCTGTGCTGTTGCTAGGAGAGTTGCCGTCACGCGTTGCAACGGGCCTCAGAAGGGAAACGCTGCTCAGGAAACTGGCCATAAATTGGCAGGCGCCGCTGTCAAACCAGCCGCCGAAAGGACAGAGACCGGTACGGAAGCCGCGTCTCTGAGCCCAGGTGGCCGTGTCCTCCAGCCAACGTCAGGGAACTGTAACAAAGAGGATAAGCAATTAATAGGAGATTTACAGCCCGATCAGAATTAGGGTCCAAAGGAGCCGTCACCGGCGACGGGAGAGCAGCGGCGCCTCGCGGCGCGAGGAGCTGACGCGCTCTGTCGAGATCGGCCGAACAGGTAAGAGCGAATTTAGAAGCCCTGTGCGAACGAGGCAGTGGGAAACGTGCCTAGAAAACCATCTTGATGGTGCACGCGGGGTACAGACAAGAGCAGCCGGACGAGGGAAACGTACCAGGACAACGCTGGCAAAGGGAGTTCTCCGAGCTGCCTGGAAAAGGGGGGTGTCGATACCGGCCGGCACGAACGGCTCCCTTCTCGGGTCGGCCGGAAGCGTTGCCGTGCCGGGGGGCGGCTGCCGGCCTGCGGGCCGGGGCTGCGGCTGTTTGGGGCGCTGCCCCCGCTTTGTTTTCCTCGGGGAGCCCCCCCACGTTCGGGGGCTTGTGGGACGTGCACGTGCAAATGACACGGTGTTCCCAGCTGCTCTGTTCTCTGCCTTGTTTTTTCAGATGCCGGTCCCTGTTTTCTCTTCCCGCTTTTGAAGAGAAGCTGCCGAGTCAGCGTACGCTGCGGTGAAGTTCTACAAGATGCGGCCCTCAGGAACCGGTTGCTGTGGGGTTGCTCGTGCGGCCAGCTTTTGGTGTCGGTTGTTCCGGCGCTCCGTCGCGGTGTAGAGCCGGCCCCGTACGTAGCGGTGAGGCGTACCGCAGTTCGGTTTGATTCTCGGATAGGCCTCGGCTCTGACTGTGCACTCGAACGCCAAAACCTACAGCGGAAGCTGCGGTGGCTTTAGCGTGCAAGGGGCGCGAGCGCCGTGAAGCCGCCCGTGTGGCCGAGCGTCCCGATCGCGGCGCTGAGCGTTAGACGGACTTGAGCCGCGTGCCGGAATCGTTTTGTTTTGGAGAGGGCGGGATAAACTTGGAGCACAACTTGTGAGGGCGGTACGTCGTGGGCAGGTTTTAGTATTGCCTGTGGAGTGCCGCTAGAAGCGTTCGTAGTTCTTGCTTGTCTCTGTTACAAGGTGAGCCGTGTCGTCCTGCGTGACGCGTAACGGGAGGACGGCGCGGTAGCGGTGCTCTGCACAAGAGCCCGTTGTGGGTATTTTAGCTCGCGGGAAAGGGATTGGGGAACCACCTGGTGGTAATGCGAGGAGAGCAGCCCTGGCGGAATCTGAGGAGCCGAGGCCATTGTATAAATGGGACAAGGAAGGAAAGGCTGCGGGCAAAGCGCGGTGCTGCACCCGGCCGCCCCAACGCGGAACTCTAATGTGGAATTCCTGTGTTTCAGAGGGGGAGCTGTGACCGCCCCGTGCTCAGCAGACCCCCCAGCCCGGGTGGGGGGAGCAGCGCCGGAGCGGGAGACGCGGCTCCGTCCTCCGTCCCCAGCGTGCCGGGGGGCGGCTGCCGGCCTGTGGGACGTGGCTGCGGCTGTTCGGGGCGCTGCCCCCCCATGTTTGGGCGCTCTGGTATGTACATAGGTAAATGGCGTTTTAAAGTAATGTGCTGCCCGCTGGGGCTGTTTTCCTTTTCTACCTTTTTTTTTTTGAGTGAATAAATGGGGGGACTCGGGGGGTGACGATGATGTTGCTGGAGGAGCAGGCCAGTGAGAGATGGGGGCTTTCAGCCCCAAAATGCCTGAACAATCATGGGTGGGGTGTTTAGTGGTACTGTGGGGAGGAGAAATTTCTCCCTGTCCGTTGCAGAGAAAACAGAACAATCCCACATCAAAGCTGTCCTAGAGAAGTACTTGCTGTTTGTCATTCCGGTTCTAGAGCAGCCCGATGTGCTGTTAAAGGTTGTGGTGGTGCGGGTCAGGGATCCCCAGGCTGTGCCGAGACCGCAGGACGGCTGCTGGTGGAACAAAGTCAAGGACAACTTCTCAGAGTAAGAGCCTCTCTATTTGTTCTCCTCAGGACACATCCCTTTGCCTCTGGACCCCTCACAAGCTCACTCGCCACCTTGTTCCCTCAGAAACCCGTTTCCTCCCCGTTCCTCTGCGATTACCCTGCCTGCCTTTGGGTCCCTGCAGGCTCGTTGGTGGCATCACGGTGCCTGTTTGACCTTTTGCCCCGTTAAATTCCCCTCTTTTCTCTCTTCCCCTCAAAACTTCCCCAGTTGCTCTTGTCACATCCCAGAGGCCTCATTTTCCCCTCTTGTCTCCTCTCAGGACCCCCCATCTGTTGGCCCCTGTCGAGGGTTTAGATTGCGGGGTGACAGTAAAACCCTGGCAGATGTATTGTTAACCCCGTCTACCCCCCACTTCCCCCTTTTCCCCCTCCCTCTCCCCCCTTCCCACTCAGGACAGGCGATCCGGAGGGAAAGAAGGACAGAGAGAAGAGAGTTGGAAAAACTGACAATGTTTTACTAATGCTATATTAAGAGTAGAGAAAATAATACAAAACCAATCCTGAAAGTCTCAGCAACTGCAGAGCCGGCACCTGAAGTCCTGGACTGGACTCTGCAGCCAACCGGAGCTGGATTCAGTCTCTCAGCAGGCCTCAGTTTGCAGGGACGACTAGCAAGGTCCTCTCCTAATGTCACCATAAGCAGAAGGGACGAAAAGGGGCAAAGAGGACAAGATCCTCATGATCTGCCACTTCTATATGAAGTATTCATGTGAAGGGGATGTTATACACAGTTGGTCAGTTTGTTGGTCACCTGTTTCTTGTTGCTCCTCTTGCAAGATGTGAATCTGTCCTTATCAACAAGTAAGCATTCCATTGCAATGTTTATCAAAACATGTATGTATCTGGTTCTCCAGGAAAATGCAGCTAATATGAAGCTTTAGCTGACAGGCAAATTCACTGAAAGAGAAACTTGTTTTTTAACAAAACCAGGACAGCCCCCTCCCCAATCCCCTCAGGACTCCTCTGATTCCCATCTGCTCCTCTCAGGACAGCTGAGCTTGTCTTTTGGGGCCCCTGAGAGCCCCCATTTACCTTCTTTTACCTACCTTTGTTGTTGTTCCCAGCCTATCCTGGTGTTTTCCATCCTTCAGGACTTACTTATTACTGTTGTGAGAGTCCGAGAGAAAAGGAGGAGTGTCTGTGACTTACAACTGTCGTTGTTGATCTACAGTGTTTTAGAGACGGATTCTTGCAGGATCTATTTCTGGTTCGTCCTTCACTCCTCCCCAGACCGCAGCACTGGTCCGAGTTCCCCAGCACACGTGTGTGTGTCCAGCCGTTTAGAATTAAAACTTAAATAAGATCAACCAGAAGATTCTTTGGGAGTGAGTAATGCCTGTCATCTACTCTAGCTGTTACTCAAAACTCTGCAGACAGTAATTATCCCCAATTTATGTAGTAAAATTTAAAAGAGTGGAATATAAATACTGGAGCGCTAATTGGAAGTAATACCTGTAGAGAAAAAAACCTCTAGTTTATATCTACAATAAAAAATAATGTGTGCTAGTAAATCCGCCTGGTAGTAATGTAATGATAAACATGTTAAAGTGTAAATAGATGAAATTATATAGGCATGAGCAAGAAGTAAATTTAATTTCAGCTATTACTTGGTGAACTAGGCAGCAGTTGTTCCCAATCTGAATGCTAGTTTAAAAAACACATTGTTTGGAATTCCTTTTAAATGATAAAGGCAGAAAACTAATGTGGAGTCATTGGTAGCTTCATTTGAACAACCGTTATGAAATAAACCGCAGACATGAATGACTGCATAGGAAACAAAGTGAGGAAGCTTTAGATTTTAAACAGCATTGGGAAGTGATCGGGAGTATTTAGTATTTAAATTATAACAGAGCCACGAGATTGGAGGCAACAAAGCTCAGAACCAAACAGAGTCAAAACGTTACATTTCTTTTTTTAAAGAGAAGTATAAAGGAACCACGAAGTAGTGGCTGTTTATAAACAGAGGTATTAAAAAGTTCCCAGGCAGTAATGATTCCCAACAGAACACTAAAAGATATTTAGATGTAAAATAATATTAGAAAACAGTTATGACAGTCTGAATTTAACCACAGCTTTTTTGGGGTTGTGCAAAAACATGACCGCTATTAATTACCTCTGAGTTAAAATAAAAAGACATCAAACTAGCTCTGATTAACAACAGCTAATTTTAATTTTTCAGTGTGCTATCCAGTCCGGCTTCTCCCTCCAAGGGCGTGGTCTGAGAAAGCCACACCCCCAACTCCCCCCCGTCCAAGCTCCGCCCCTGCCAGTCTGTGCCCTCCCCGAGGCGCGTGTCCCTTACAGACCCCTCCCAGCAGCATAATGCATCGAAGCCCCGCCCGCGGCTCCACCCCTAATCTCAGCCCCTGCTAAACCACGCCCCCTCAGAGCACGTGCTGTACAGAGCCCACTCTACTCTCGGCTCCACCCCTCCCTTCCTAAGCTACGCCCTCTTTGGGCGTGTCTTTCTCCCTACCCCAAGCGGCTCCTCCTATGGGGGTGTGACACACGGAGGCCCCACCCCCTGCCCAGTTCCCCCAGGTGGGCCTCCCAATGGGCGTGTCCTCCCAGTCCACGCCCCTCAGCACGGATCCCACCCCCGTGGGTGGGGCTACACCCAGCTGCGCGCGCGGCCCCCCCACCCATGTGTGACCCTCAGTAACCCCATGGCAGCCCTATGGCTGCCCCACAGGTACCGCTACAGCAGCCCTGCTCCTGCCCCGCAAGAGCTCCAGACACGCCTCTGCAGAGCCCCCACAGCAGCCACTTCAGTGCCCCACAGCTATCACCGCAGCCGCCCCATCGCGTCCCACGGCCGCCGCTGCGGGACCCCTTGAGCCCCCGGCCCCACACCCGCCCCGCAGCCCCACAGCGCGCGGTCTCGCAGCCGCGGTGCCGGTGAAGCCACGTGCCGGCCGCGGCCGGAGGAGCCGCCGGTTTTCCCCCCCCACACCCCGATCGCTGCTGCCGCGGCCGGAGGAGCCGCCCGTTTCCCCCCCCCCCCCACACCCCCCGATCGCTGCTGCCGCGGCCGGAGGAGCCGCCGGTTTCCCCCCCTCACACCCCCCTATCGCTGCTGCTGCCGCGGCCGGAGGAGCCGCCGGTTTTCCGCCCAGCCCCGACTCTCCTCCTTCCTCCTCAATCGCCGCTGCATGCCGCCACGATGTCTTCTCTTCCGCCATCTTGTTTCCCCCTTCTGCTCTCATTCGCTATTTTATACCGAGGGAGGGAGGAGGCGCTCGCTGATTGGCTGACAGTGTGAGCCTCGGAAGTCGTCCATTGGCTCATCCCCACGAGGGGTTCTCCGAGGGGGTGGGAGAAAGGCGCTGATTGGTCACCGTGTCGCTGAGGGGAGGAAGGCACTGATTGGTCACTTTCCGCCGAAGTTCGCCCTCCCAGTAACAGGCGCTGATTCGCTAGCGCCCCTGAGGTAGAAAAGGCGCTGATTGGTCGGCGTTTTCTCGCCGACGTTAGCCCACAGCAACGAAGCGCTGATTGGGCAGCGCGGCTGACGGGGCGGCTCGGCCATTGGCAGGAGGGCGGGCGGGGGGCGGGACCGGGCGGGACAACGAGGTAATAAATGGGGCGGCGCAGAACGCGCGGAGGACCAGAAAGGCGGAGGCGGCAGCGGCAGCGCGAGCTCATGGTCCCCCCCCCCCGCCCCCCCGCGGCGGGAAACCCGAGAACGGCAGGAACGGCGGCCGGAATCAGTTAACGGGGCGGGTCAGGGCGGTAATTATCGTGCGGGTGTTAATTGGGGCTCGGCGGGTTAATGAGTGACCGGTGGGCTGGGGTGTATCTGGGGGTTTTGATCGGAACTGGGGTTTTAAAGCCGCGGGTTTGTGGGGGGGGGGGGGGGGGGCGGGGGCGATTAAGGCTCCCGGAGCCGCTTTAGCGGCTTAAATAGTTGTGTTGAACGCGGGAGGAGCCGGTTCGGGGCTTTTCTCAGCAAGCGGGGCTGGTTTGGGTCTAATTAGGCTTTTAAAAGATGTTTTTACGTAATTTTTGGGTGCCGATTTGTGCCAGAAGGCGCCTTTGAAATCTGTTTATTGAGGGTTTATCAGGAGAATTAAAGTTTAAAGCTCGGGGAGATTTGGGGCTTTTCCCCGGGATTTTGAGTCCAAATCGGTTTTTTTAGAGCCCTTATTTATTTAAATTGTTATGTTTAAAGGGTTTATTTGAGGTTTTATTTGGAACATTTTGGGCGGGTTTGAGGCTCCTAAGATTTAATTGTTGGTTTATTATTTGATTTATTATTTCACTGCGGTTCGGGGCTCCTGAAGACGCTGAGTTGTTTCAATTATTTAGCGCTGTGAGGAGCCGTTTTGGGGCCGTTGGGGTCTAAATCGGCTTTTTGAAAGGTTTATTTAACGCGTTTAAAGTTTGAGGGGCCGATTTGCGACTTTAAAGCTTTTTGAATCTACTTATTGATAAGAATTTATACAATAGATTAATATTTAAAGCCCGGGGGGAGATTTGGGGCTGTTTCCCAGGATTGCGAGTCCAAATGCGTTTTTTTCTGTTAACCGCTTATTAATTTAAATTATTATATTTAAACGGGGCTTTTTGAGGTTTTATGAGGGTTTTTTTGAGCATTTTGGGCGGTTCTGAGGCTCCTAAAGCCGCTTAATTGTTTAAATTATTAATTGTTAAAATAATGTAAGTAGTTGTTGAAATAAGTGTGTAAGTTATTGTATTTAAAGCCGGGAGGGGCATTTCGTTGCTTTTTAGGGGGTTTTAGGGCTGAATTCACTTCATTGAACGTGTCTAGAGCTGGGGGTCCCAGATCTGGTGCTGATTTGGCCCCAAAAAAAGCTTTAAAAATGTATTTATTTATATAATTTACTGAATTAATATTTAAGCGGGAACATGTTCGGCTTTTTTAACCCGCCGCCATTTTGTCTCCCCCGTCCCGCTCTCCCTCACGCTGAGGGGGCCGAGGAGACGCTCGCTGATTGGCCGGTGCCGTCTGGCGGGAAAGCCTCCCCCGGCTCAGCCCCGCTCGGCTGTCTCCGAGGGAGAGAAAGGCGCTGATTGGTCGCTGCCTCTGAGGAGAGAAAGGCGCTGATTGGTCGCCGCCTCCCTAAACCCACGTAATTGTTTACATTCCATTTTAAAATTTATTTCTATATTTTAATTTAATTTACCTTTTTTTTAATATAATTTAAATTTAAATTATTAAAGTTAATTTTAATTTAATAGTAAATATATAGACTAAATCAGTATAGCAATATGCTACTATAAACGATATAATATGATGAATAGTAGAAATATATAATATATAATCTGATATAATTAACTGATCAACTAATACTCATTGATATTATGTAATGAAATTTATAATTAATATATAATGGCATAATGATATCTATAATATACTATTGTAATGATATTCATTAAATATTAATATATACTATATATATTATGTATAATTACTATGTAATGTATCTAATCTATTTTTACATATATATCTTATTATATAAAGCTGTGAGGGACCATATTTGGGCAGGATTTTGAGATTTTTAAGGCTGTTTGGTCTCAAATTCAATTTACTTCATTTTGGGGCTGTTTTTAGGATAATTTGTGCTCAAAGAAGCTTTCAAGATCCATTTTTTTGGCAGTTAATTTGCTCACTCGGTTAATGTTGAAGCGGGGGGATTTGGGGCTGTTTCCCAGGACTGTGACACAAATAACGGCCCTTTCCTTCCCTTTCCCACTGCAGCTCCTGCGCAGAGAACAGCGACGGCAGCCTGGCCACGCCCCCTCCGGCTGACCGCGCCCCCCGCTCCGGCTGACCGCGCGTGCCCCCCCCGCAACTCGGCTGACCGCGTGCCCCCCCCAACTCCGGCTGACTGTGCCCCCCCGCCCCCCGGCTGACCGCGTGCCCCCCCCACTGCACTCCTGCTGACTGTGCGCCCCCCCCACCTCCTCCGGCTGGCCACATCTCCACTGCACACCATGGCGGGGATGGGGCGGGGGGGGATCACAAGGGTCTATGGGGCGGTGTGGGGGTCAGGGCGGCTGTGGGGTCAATGGGGTTGTTGTGGGGTGAAACACCCCTGAAGAGGCTGAACCCCCTACAGGTGAGTGACCCACACAGTGCCCCACAGTGCCCCATAGCACCTCCATTCTGCCCTACGGATCCACAACACTGCCCCACAGCACCCTATAGCTCCTGCTTGCTATCCCACAGCACCCCATGGCTTCTCCACTCTGCCCCATATGTCTACAGCAGTGCCACAGAGTACCTCATATGTCTTCCACTCTGCCCCGTGGGTGCAGAGTGCTGCCCTACAGCACCCTATAGCTCCTGTACTCTGCCCCATAGATCTACAGTGCTGTCCCACAGCACCCTATAGCTCATCTGGCCTATAGACCCACTGTACTGCCCTACAATGCCCCATGGCTCCTACACTCTGCCCCATAGACCCACAACACTGCCTCACAACACCCCATTGCTCCTGCACTCTGCCCCATGGATGCCCAGTACTGCCCCACAGCACCATATAGGTCCTGTACTCTGCCCCATATATCCACAGGAGTGCCCTGCAGCACCCCATGGCTCCTGCACTCTGCCCCATGGATGCCCAGTACTGCCCAACAGCACCATATAGGTCCTGTACTCTGCCCCATACATCCACAGGAGTGCCCCCCAGCACCCTATGGCTCCTGCATTCTGACCCATGGATGCCCAGTACTGCCCCACAGCACCATATAGGTCCTGTACTCTGCCCCATACATCCACAGGAGTGCCCCCCAGCACCCCATGGCTCCTGCACTCTGCCCCATGGATGCCCAGTACTGCCCCACAGCACCATATAGGTCCTGTACTCTGCCCCATACATCCACAGGAGTGCCCCCCAGCACCCTATGGCTCCTGCATTCTGACCCATGGATGCCCAGTACTGCCCCACAGCACCGTATAGCTCCTCTACTCTGCCCCATACATCCACAGGAGTGCCCCCCAGCACCCCATAGTGACTCTACTCTTCCCCATAGACCCACAGTGCTGCCGCACAGGACTCTACCCTGCCCCTTAGACCCAGAGAGCTGCCCCACAGCAGCCTGTAGGTGCTGCGTTCTGCCCCATTGGTGCAAAGTGCTGCCCCACAGCGCCCCACACCTCTGTCCACCTGACCACCCTTCCCTCCTGACTGCGCCTGCACTGCCCACTATGGGTGGGTCACAAGGGTCTATGGGGTGGTGTGGGGGTCAAGGCAGCTGTGGGGTCAATGGGGTTGTTGTGGTGTGAAACACCCCTGAAGAGGCTGAACCCCCTACAGGTGAGTGACCCACACAGTGACCCACAGCAGCCCATAGCCCCTCTGCCCTATAGAGTCACTGCACCCCATAGCTGCTTTTACTCTGCCCCATAAATGGACAGCAGTGCTGCACAGCACCCTAAGTCTCCACTGTGCCCCATAGACACACAGTGCTGTCCCACAGCACCCCATATCTTGTTCACTCTGCCCTATAGACCCACAGTGTAACCCTACAGCACCCCATAGTTCCTCTGCCCTATAGATCAACAGCACTGTTCCAGAAAACACCATAGCTTCTTCCCAGTAGCCCATAGGCCAGCAATTCTGCCCTACAGCGCACTAGCTCCTGCACCCTGCCCCATAGACCCACAGCAGTGCCCCACAGATCCAGTCTGCCCTATACAGCCACAGCACTGCTCTGCAGCACCATATACTTCCAGCACTCTGGCCCATTGATATGTAGCACCCCACAGCTGCTGCATTCTGCCCATAGATCGACGTTCCTGGGTCCCCTCACCCCACCAGCTGTCCTGGGTTGCGATGCTGCACGGGGCCCTGTGCACAACAAAATGAGGACAGCATGGCTGCTGGGCGCCACCCTGCTTGGAATCCAAGATGGCTGGGGGGGGAGGGCTGGCAGCCATGCTGGCACTGCCGGAGGGGCTGTTGGTCTGCGCCGTGCTCAGGCGGCAGCTCCCGGCTGTATCGGCTGCTCCTGTGGCCCTGCACCCTGCCCATGGGAACAAGGTGGCTGCCCTGATGGGCGTGGCCATCTCGGCTGCTGTGTCCCTGCTGGTGGGCGGGGCCATGGCTGTCATGGCTGCCAAGCCTGTGCTGGAAGGGTGGGGCTGGGGTGGGCGGGGCCTGCCTAGGGTGGCCATTTTGGGGTGGGGCCCAAGGTGGGTGGTGGGGCCTGTGGCTCTGTTTACCCCTGACGGCCATCTTGGAAAAGGGCAGCGCTGTGCCGCTGCCATCCTGACGTTGCTCCCCCAGGGCCATGTTGGGGGATTTTTAACCTGGTTTTGGGGCCAATTCTCACCCAATAAAATTAAATAATGTAAAAAAACCTTAAGCATTTGGTTTCTTCCATTTCCAGTGAAGGATTTGGGGGTGGGGTTTAGGGTTGAGGGTGGGGCTGAAGGTGTGGGCAGGGCCACTGCCAACCCCACCTCCCTCCCAAGCTCTCCCCAATGTGCCTTCCCAAAGGGGTGTGCCCTAATCAGGCCCCACCCCCTTTCCAAGCACCTCACCCTCCCAGCTGGGCTCCTCCCCCTTGAACCACACTTCACCCCCATTGGTGGGCTCCCTGCAGGGGGTGTGGCCTACAGACCTACAACTCCTTCCCCTCCCCTGCTGAGCCATGTACCCAACAGGGCATGACAGGGGCAGACAAAGCTCAAGAAAGACCAACAGAGCCAGGCAGGGCCTGAGAGAGCTGGAGAAAGTCCAACAGAGCCTGACAGGGCCCGAGAGAGCTTGACGGGTCCTCACAGAGCCTGACAAAGCTTGGCAGAGCCCAACAGGACCTGTCAGGGCCTGACAAATCTTGTCAGTTCCCGATAGAGCCTCAATGTGTATGACAGAGCCCTGGGGGTCTCAACAGAGCCTGAGAAATCTTGACAGGGCTCAGCAGACCCCAAGAGGTCTCGACAGGGCCCTACAGAGCCCATCAAAGCCTGACAGAGCCTGATAGACCCCAAGAGGTCTCACAGGGCTTCACAAAAACCAACAATGTCTGACAGAGCCCAACAGGAGTGCAGGTGCTGTCACTTCCAGTGAGGGTCCAGGTGATTTGATAAGGGTGGTGTGTGGGGCCTGGGGTGATTGACCCCTCCCCTTTCCCAGGGGATTGTGGGAAGGGGTGGGCGGGGCTCAGGGTATTTGAGCCCCAGTCCCCAGGTGGGGAGCTCATTCTGCTGCTGGGCTGCTTGGGTGCTGGTTCTCTGCTGCTCCTTTAGCAGTCGGCAGCTTTTGAGCTGTTTAAGCTACATGGGCAGATGTGTTTGGAGAAGTGGAGATGTCTGCTTGAGGTAGGACCTTCAGGAGCAGAAGAGTTTCAATTGCAGCTGTAGTTGAAAGTATGTTTGTAACTATTTTTCATTTATTGCATCAATTCCTGGTACTTGGTGTTTTCCATAAATTCCTGATTGCAATGGAGATGGGGTGTTAATTCTTGTTTTGTATTGGTGTGTAACAAGTTGCTGATACAATCTCTACTCCTAGGATGCTCAGGTTATCTTCCAGGGGTTAGGATGAGCATCTCGTATCTGTAGGTGGAGTTTTAGCATTTCTGAAGGAAGCAGCAGGACCATAAGGCAGAGTGTCTTTCAAGCTACGGGGTGGCTCATGGCCTCCCTGATCACCCACAGAACAGTGTGTTGTCCACAGAACCTTTGCAGTGTGCGGTGGACCCTGGTAGATCTTTCAAATGTAACTCCCAGAACTCAGTCAAGGTGAACGATGGCTAGGGAACTAGTATGGACAACCGCTATCTGAGTGCTTATTATTGTGTATGTCTTTTCGTATTGTGGGTGATTGTTGAGGGTTAAGATTGTGGGGTGACAATAAAACCCTGGCAGATGTATTGCTAACCCCCTCTCCCCCCCTCCCCACACTTCCCCCTCCCTCTCCCCCCTTTTCACTAGGGAGAGGCAATTGGGAGGAAAAGAAGCACAGAGTGAAGAGAGTTGGAAAAAAATTAAAGATGTTTTACTAATGCTACTAATAAGAATAGAGAAAATAATACAAAATATACAAAACCAATCTTGAAAGTCTCAGCAACTGCAGAGCCAGCACCCAAAGTCCTGGACTGGACTCTGCAGCCAACTGGAGCTGGATTCAGTCTGTCACTAGGCCTCAGTTCGCAGGGACGACTAGCAAGGTCCTCTCCTAATGTCGGCCATAAGCAGAAGGGAAAAGGGAAAAGCACACGAGATCCTCGTGATCTCCCACTTTTATATGCAGTATTCACGTGAATGGGATGTTATACACAGTTGGTCAGTTTCTTGCTCACTTGTTTCTCGTCGCCCCTCTCACGAGATGTCCATCTGTGCTTATCAATAAGTTTGCATTCCATTGCTAGGTTTACCAAAACATGTGTCTGGTTCTCCAGGAAAATGCAGTTAATATGAAGCTTTAGCTGACAGGCAAATTCACTGAAACTTGTTTTTAGCAAAACCAGGACATTCCACCCCTTATAATATGCCATTCACTGAATGCTTAAACCTTATCAGTACAATCTATCAACACAATCTAATTACTCACTACTACTATATATATATATACATATGTACATATATACACAGGAGTAATTAATCAGTAGACCATCCTTTGAAAAGTTCATTAAGTTCATTTTGTCACGACAGTCTCCCAGGGCAGGAAAAATGGTACAAGTGCATCTCATGACCACTGTTTGTGGGTTAAAGATATCAACTTCGATGAAGTTGTCAGGCACCACTCGAAGAAGCTAGCTCTGGTTTCGTCATCACTGTTTTGATCTGAAAAACACTTATTAAACATTGTTAGCATGGCAATTCACATCATGCAGTTCAGTATTGCGTATTTTCACCTGAACTCAAATCCCCTTGAGGTACACACCGAACTTCTCCATCCTTAAGCATCACCCACCAGGTGCTGCCAGGTCCCTGGGCAAAAACAATCCCACGAATGGGCTTGCCTTTGCCTGAGGCAGGAGTAACCCAGACTGCCTTTCCTAACATGTTTTTCATGTGTACTACAGGGACTTTATCTCCTTCTACAGTCCGTAGCATTTCTGACTGGGCAGGCCCGGCTCGATTGGTTGATCCCCTGGTGTTGACCAACCAAGTGGCTTTTGCTAAATGTGAATCCCAGTTTTTAAAGGTTCCACCACCAAGTGCCTTTAGTGTAGTTTTTAGCAAACCATTGTACCTTTCAATTTTCCCAGAGGCTGGTGCATGATATGGAATATGATACACCCACTCAATACCATGTTCTTTGGCCCAATTGTCTATAATACTGTTTTTGAAATGAGTACCATTGTCTGATTCAATTCTTTCTGGCGTACCGTGTCGCCAAAGGACTTGCTTTTCAAGGCCCAAGATGGTATTTCGGGCTGTAGCATGAGGTACGGCATATGTTTCCAACCATCCAGTGGTTGCTTCCACCATTGTAAGTACATAACGCTTACCTTGACGTGTTTGTGGAAGTGTAATATAATCAATCTGTCAAGCTTCTCCATACTTATACTTTAACCATCGCCCCCCATACCGTACAGGCTTTAACCGTTTCGCTTGTTTGATTTCGGCGCAAGTCTCACATTCATGAATAACCTGTGAAATAGTGTCCATAGTTAAATCCACCCCTCGATCGCGAGCCCATTTATATGTTGCATCTCTACCTTGATGCCCTGAAGCATCATGGGCCCACCGAGCTAGGAAAAGTTCACCTTTATGTTGCCAGTCCAAGTCCACCTCAGCTACTTTAATCTTAGCAGCTTGATCTGCTTGTTGGTTGTTTAGATGTTCCTCGGTGGCTCGACTTTTAGGCACATGAGCATCTACGTGCCGAACTTTCACAGGCAGGCTCTCTAGCCGAGCAGCAATGTCTTGCCACAGTGTGGCAGCCCAAATGGGTTTACCTCTGCGCTGCCAGTTGCTTTTCTTCCATTGCTGTAGCCACCCCACAAGGCATTTGCTACCATCCATGAGTCAGTATAGAGATAAAGTATTGGCCACTTCTCTTGTTCAGCAATGTCCAAAGCCAGCTGGATGGCTTTCACTTCTGCAAATTGACTAGATTCACCTTGTCCTTCAGTGGCTTCTGTAACTTGCCGTGTGGGACTCCACACAGCAGCTTTCCACCTTCGATGTTTTCCTACAAGACGACAGGATCCATCTGTGAACAGTGCATACTGCTTATCAGTCTCTGAAAGGGTATTATACGGTGGTGCTTCTTCAGCACGTTTTACTTCCTCATCATCTGGAGACATCCCAAAGTCTTTGCTTTCTGGCCAGTCTGTAATCACTTCTAAGATCCCTGGGCGATTGGGATTTCCAATTCGAGCTCGTTGCGTGATCAATGAAATCCATTTACTCCACGTAACTTCGGTTGCATGATGTGGAGAGGGAACCGTCCCTTTGAACATCCAGCTCAGCACCGGCAGTCGAGGTGCCAGGAGGAGCTGTGCTTCAGTACCGATCACTTCTGAAGCAGCTCGAACTCCTTCGTATGCTGCTAGTATCTCTTTTTCAGTTGGAGTATAGTTGGCCTCAGATCCTTTGTATCCTCGACTCCAAAAACCTAAGGGTCGACCTCGCGTTTCTCCTGGTGCTTTCTGCCAGAGGCTCCAGGTAAGTCCATTATCTCCGGCTGCAGTGTAGAGCACATTTTTAACATCTAGTCCAGTCCGAACTGGTCCAAGGGCCACCGCATGAGTTATCTCACGCTTAATTTGTTCAAAGGCTTGTCGTTGTTCACGGCCCCACTCAAATTGGTTCTTTTTATGAGTCACTCGATAGAGAGGGCTCACAATCTGGCTGTAGTCAGGAATATGCATTCTCCAAAAACCTACAACGCCCAAGAAAGTCCGTGTCTCCTTTTTATTAGTAGGTGGAGACATTGCTGCAATTTTGTTGATCACATCTATTGGGATCTGACGACGGCCATTGTGCCATTTTATTCCTAAAAACTGGATCTCTCGTGCAGGTCCCTTGACCTTGCTTCGTTTTATGGCAAAACCAGCATCCAGAAGAATCTGAATTATTCTCTCACCTTTCTCGAAGACTTCTTTCGCTGTGTCACCCCATACGATGATGTCATCAATATATTGCAAGTGTTCTGGAGCTTTACCTTGCTCCAGCGTGGTCTGGATCAGTCCATGGCAGATGGTAGGACTGCGTTTCCACCCCTGGGGCAAGCGATTCCACGTGTACTGGATGCCTCTCCAGGTAAAAGCAAACTGCGGCCTGCACTCTGCTGCTACAGGAATAGAGAAAAATGCATTAGCAATGTCAATTGTAGCATACCACTTAGCTGCCTTTGACTCCAGTTCAAATTGCAGTTCTAGCATGTCCGGCACAGCAGCACTCAGTGGTGGTGTAACTTCATTCAGGCCACGATAGTCTACAGTTAGTCTCCACTCGTCACTAGACTTACGCACTGGCCAGATTGGGCTGTTAAAAGGTGAGCGAGTCTTACTGATCACACCCTGGCTTTCCAATTGACGGATCAACTTCTGAATAGGAATCAAAGAGTCTCGGTTGGTGCGATATTGCCGACGATGCACCGTCGTGGTAGCAATTGGCACCTGCTGATCGTCAACCATCAGCAGTCCTACAACAGAAGGATCATCTGAAAGACCAGGCAAATCAGACAGCTGTTCAATTTTCTCAGTGTCCACAGCTGCTATACCAAATGCCCACCTATACCCTTTTGGGTCCTTAAAATACCCTCTCTTGAGATAGTCTATGCCAAGGATGCACGGAGCATCTGGACCAGTCACAATGGGATGCTTTTGCCAGTTTTTTCCAGTTAGGCTCATTTCAGCCTCTACAACAGTCAGTTCCTGGGATCCCCCAGTCACTCCAACAATATTGATGGATTGCCTTCCTTTATAATTAGAAGGAATTATTGTGCACTGAGCACCAGTGTCCACTAAAGCTTTGTACTCCTGGGGGTGTGTTGTACCAGGCCATCGTATTTGTACAGTCCAATATACTCTGTTATCCCTTTCCTCCACCTGGTTGGAGGCAGGGCACCTCTAATTTCTGTTTTGCACAGTCTCTGGGTGTGAATTAGAGGTTCCTTCAAGAGCATCAGAATCTCTTCTGCTCCTTTTGTAAACTGGAGCAGCCACCTTCCTAGGAGTTTTTCCTTTTATCTCACGTACTCGTTCCTGAAGTTCTGAGGTAGGTCTTCCATGCCACTTATTCATGTTTTCTCCCTGCTCATGTAGGAAGAACCACAGTGAACCTCTTTTTGTGGGCTGCCTCTGTCCTCTCTCTCGAGATTGGAAACGCCTTTTCCTAATAGCTGAAACATAGGTTTGTGCAGGTCATGAATGGTATGTGTCTTCGCTGAGTTCTTTGATTTCTTGCAATATCTTTTCAAACCGGTCATCAGATTTTTCACACAGTTTCTCTACAGCAGAGACACAAGCCCGTAGAGAACCAGCAAGGCTGTCCTCAAAGTTCCGAAGCTGCTCAATCACTTCATTAATCTCTTGTTGACCTCCAGCTGACCAGACCATTCCTGCCAATGACTTAGCATATGCAGGGGGTGCACTTTGTACAAATCTGCGCCACAGAGATCGTGTACAATTGATTCTATCTGGGTCTGTCCCCTCTTGGTTGTCTGATCCAAAATAGATGATCTCTCGCACAGCTAATTCTCTCAGGAACTGAATACCTCTCTCCATAGTATTCCATTTCCCTAACTTGGATATACAATCTTCCTTGTAGGGAAATCTTACTTTCATAGCTGCCAGGAGTCGGGTCCAGAGACTAGTGGCATTAGACTCTCTTGAAATTGCCCTATCAATGGTGGAATCTCTTGACAGAGATCCCAGCTGCCTGGCTTCACCACCTTCCAATTCAATTGTTTCTGCCCCATTGTCCCAGCATCGGAGCAGCCAGGTTAAAATATTCTCGCCTTCACGACGACTAAAGTCTTTTCTCATATCTCTCAGCTCACCTGGAGAAAAGGACCGAGTGGTGGTCACTTCATCTCCTCCCTGTCCTGATGATGCACCTTGGGTTGATGTTGGCCCTGTGCCATCATCTGCTGCACGGGTAGTCTTTCTAGTGACTTTCTTACAACCAGCAACTGATGCTGATATGGGTTTACCATCATTTGATTTATTTCCAGAGTCTGAATGACTGTCACAGTGGTTACAGCAGCAACAGTGCCCAGTGTGTGAAGAAGGGGGGGCTGCCTTGTTAGCCTTTGAGGCTGGAGAAGGGATGTTATCTGCAGCGCCCTTGGCAGAGGAACTCTGCGGAGGAGCTGTAGCTTCAGCCTGCGAAGCCGCCGTTGCGGGGGCAGTGGCTGCAGCGGCAGCTTTGGCTGTTTTGCTCTTTCTCGAGCGGCTCGGAGTGCTTTTTGCTAAAGCTTCCGAAGACGCACCGCAAATCTCAGGACAACAAAGAGACGCAAACCTCCTGTTGAACGCCATTTCTCTTAACAGAAGCACAAACTGACACACATTCAGCAAACCAGATAACACCATCACAGTTCTATCAAAACTCCAAGGATATTCAAAGTTCTCTAAAACATTTGTGAACTGTCCTAGCGAAAAAACGAAAGTATTGTTAGTCAGCCTTTCTAAAGATTCGCCTGACCAATTAGCAAACACAGAGCCGTACTGCTCTTTAATCTCTCCTGGAGGCTTTTCAAGGTAAAGCAGAAGCGAGTAGAAATTCATTAGCGGCTGCAGTATAATGAAATAAACCAGTGACAAACCACACAGTATCATCATGACCATTGTCCAGTTCCTTGTTGTTATATAATGAATACTTTGATTTAAAAAGAAAGCCCAACACAGATATGGAATCAGTGAGCACAGTGTAGAAAATAACTGATACAACTTATGCCATAACATCTTTAAATCAGTGTAATTCACTTTGCCTTAATACAACTAACTAATATCCAAAGCAAACAGACGCCCGAGTATCACAACTCTATGAGTTGGCACCGTGCCAAGAAAACTGAAAGGTACGTCAGAGCAGTAGAAAAGCCAAAAATCTTCAAATTTACCCCTTTCTCGTGCCCCACGTTGGGCGCCAATTTATCTGTCGAGGGTTAAGATTGCGGGGTGACAATAAAACCCTGGCAGATGTATTGCTAACCCCCTCTCCCCCCCCTCCCCACACTTCCCCCTCCCTCTCCCCCCTTTTCACTAGGGAGAGGCGATTGGGAGGAAAAGAAGCACAGAGTGAAGAGAGTTGGAAAAAAATTAAAGATGTTTTACTAATGCTACTAATAAGAATAGAGAAAATAATACAAAATATACAAAACCAATCTTGAAAGTCTCAGCAACTGCAGAGCCGGCACCTGAAGTCCTGGACTGGACTCTGCAGCCAACCGGAGCTGGATTCAGTCTGTCACTGGCCTCAGTTCGCAGGGACGACTAGCAAGGTCCTCTCCTAATGTCGGCCATAAGCAGAAGGGAAAAGGGAAAAGCACACGAGATCCTCGTGATCTCCCACTTTTATATGCAGTATTCACATGAATGGGATGTTATACACAGTTGGTCAGTTTCTTGCTCACTTGTTTCTCGTCGCCCCTCTCGCGAGATGTCCATCTGTGCTTATCAATAAGTTTGCATTCCATTGCTAGGTTTACCAAAACATGTGTCTGGTTCTCCAGGAAAATGCAGTTAATATGAAGCTTTAGCTGACAGGCAAATTCACTAAAAGAGAAATTTTTTTTTTAGCAAAACCAGGACAGTGATGAAGGGGAAAGTGGCAACTTCCTGGTTTGTCCCAAGCACTACAGTTCTTTTGCTTCTCACCATCTTAGGCGTCACCAGCGCTGAGGGTTTGTGACCGCGCCAGCGGCAGGACACGCCGACCGGACCGCCCTGGAGCTCAGCAGGAGGTGGGTGTCGCGGACGGACTCGGCGTTTGCCCCGCGGCGCCGTGTGCCGGCGTGGCTTAGCGAGCGCGTGCTTTCTCGTGCTCCTGCAGGCGCTGAAGAGGAACCCGGCGCCGCGGGAAGACGGCCGTTGGCGCACGTGGCGTTTTCCTCTGCCGAAGATGGGTTCGGTCCCTCGGCCCTCTGAAAGCTAAGTGGAGGCGCGAGGGCTGGGAAGGGGCCGGGAATGGCAGGGCCGGGGGGTTTAGCTCTGCTAAGGGCAAGGGCCGTCCAGGAACCGCGCCCTTGGCGCGGGTCAAGGGCCCGGGGACCTTTACCGTGCGATGCCAGCGTGTGCCGGGCAGGGCAGCTCCAGCCTGCGTCTGCGTTGTGGTGTAGTTCGGGAAGCCTGCCTTGCGCCTGTCAGCCGATCCTATTTTAGCTCGCGGGAAAGGGATTGGGGAACCACCTGGTGGGAATGCGAGTAGAGCAGCCCTGGCGGAATCTGATGAGCAGAGGCCGTTGTATAAATGGGACAAGGAAGGAAAGGCTGCGGGCAAAGCGCGGTGCTGCACCCGGCCGCCCCAGTGCGGTGCCGCGGCGCGCCTCGGTGCTGCCGCCCTGTGGCGAAACTCGGGTACTGCAGCGCACGGCAACGGGGGGGGGCAGAGACGCCGATCGAGCCGCGGGGGTTCGCGGTCGGGTCTGCGCGTGCCGGTGTCCGTCCCCCCGACGGGGGTGAGGTCCCCATTGGTGTGCAAACGACATCCCTCCCTCGATGGCTCCTTAGGAGGGTTAATCCCAGTCCTCGTTCTTTTGGCAGCGGTGGGTCTGTGACCTCGCGGGAAGCCCAGGCTGCTGCACAGAGCTCGTCGGGAGCGGGAGCTGTGGAATTGGGGGGCCTTGACGAGCCAGAGCTGCGGCAGACGGAGGGGGCGCACGCGCTGCCCGGGGGCCGCGTCCGGCGGAGCCGAAGTGACCTGCGGCGGCAACGAGCGGGAGCCGCTCGGAGCTGGAGCGGCCGTTGGCCGCGCCTTCCCTGGGGAGGTGAGCGCGGGGAGCGCCCGTCCGCGCCCTTCCCAGGGGCAGCGGCGAGGCGGGGTCCCCCGGCTCTCCCGGGGCGGCCCCGCTGCCGGGGGGCGCGGGCGAGGCGGCGGCAGCGCCTCCTCGGTGCCGGGGGGCGGAGGGGAGAGAGACCTGCCGGCCGGAGCCGCGGGGCGCGCGGCCCCTCGGGCAGGGCGCTCCCGGTCTCTGGGCCGCAGGCCGGGGGCGGCAGACGGGTTCCGGTGCTCTGGCCTGCTTTTTAGCCAGCGTGGCCTTCTCCGCGCCGTGAAGAAAATCCCGCGCGGTCGATTCCGCTCGCCGCTCGGGAGATGCCGCGTCTCTGGGGCCGTGGACTGGGGAAGAACGTTTGCGAGTTGGAGGGCGCTACAAGATATTCCGCGGGGAAGCCGGAGAAGAGGCAAATTGGCTGCCAGTGGAGTTGCGTTCCTTCGGTTTAGGACGTTCAGCTTGTCCTTCCAGAGAAGGAGCAGTCGTGGGTAGGGCCGAGAGAGGCTTTTAGGCGCGTGATCGGAATTGGAGCCAAATGGCACTCGACGTTGCCGCCGTGGGTCTTGGCTTTCAGTGGTTTCCCCGCGGCTGCCTGGTGTTTGGGAGCTCGGAGCGGGCATTTTTTTTCCCCCAAGGAGAGGCTGTGCTTGAAACAGAACTTGCTTGAAGAAGACAGACGGGGCGGGTGAGGATGCAGAGCGGGCCAATCAGATCGCTCGGGAGGGCTGGAGGGGCGGAGCGCCGATAGGCGGGGAGAATGGCAATTGATGTGCGTAGGCAGCCAATGAGGTTGCCGGAGGGGCGGGCGTTGCGGTCTGTGTACTGCGCATGCCCAAATTGCGCAGTCCTCAGTCAGGTCCGACACTGAGGCGGGCACCTGGGCGCGGAGCGCGGGAAAGAGCATCCAATAGGAGGACGGCGCGGCGGGGTGGAAAGCAGCCAATCAGAGCGCGCCGTCTCAATCCCGTTTGAACAGCTGCCTCCCTGGCAAACGCGTCCGTGGGGTCCCGGGGCGGGTAGCGGGAGTTAACGGGGAAACGGGGGTCGGGGCGAGGGAGGGGAGGCTGTGGAGCGCTCATTTTGGCCTCTCCGTCCCTTTTGCCTCTCTCTCCCTCTCTCTGTGTCTCCTTGTCTTGCTCCCTGTCCCTGTCTTTCTCTGGTAAGCTGACCTGCTCTTTGCCCTTCTTTTTTTGTGGAATCACAGGCTCCTTCTGCTTGGAAAAGACACGTGCAGTTTTAAATTTGGGTTTGAACTCTAGGGTTTTTTTTCCCCCATTAGCGTAAGTGGACGGCACGTTGTCCTGTGGCTCAATCCCCGTTCTGTTCCGTGGAGCCTTCAGTTTAGGATGTTCAGGTAAGACAGTTTGTCCTTCCAGAGAAGGAGCAGTCACCGGTAG
This sequence comes from Columba livia, assembly GCF_036013475.1. NCBI lineage: Eukaryota > Metazoa > Chordata > Aves > Columbiformes > Columbidae > Columba > Columba livia. Next base: position 93,692 of record NW_027043300.1, read on the forward strand.
GACCGAGAGAGGCTTTTAAGCGCGTGATCGGAACTGAAGCCAAATGGCACTTGACGTTGCCGCTGTGGGTCTTGGCTTTCACTGGTTTCCCCGCGGCTCCCTGGTGTTTGGGAGCTCGGAGCGGGCACGTTTTTTTCCCCGAGGGGAGGCTGTGCTTAAAAAAGAACGTGTTTCCTCAGAGAAGTGCAAGTCCGCGTGCGTAAGACAGACAAAAACCCCAGCCAGCCTAGTCAAGTTCTGAGCGTGCGTCTGTCAGGCGGCTGCTTTACGTTGACGAGCGCACGGCCGTGCAATGGTAAGGGCGAAGGGCAACGCAAGACAGAAGGGTTTTTCCTGCTGCGGGTGACCAGCCGCCCCCCTTTTCCGCGTGAAGCAGAGGAGCGCGGTTCGTTGTCGCCTTTTAAACGCGGCGGCGGCGGCGGCGGCAAGCCGCGCGGCCGGAGGGCGGGGGGGGGGGGGGGCGGTCCCGGCAGGGCGGCGAGCCGGCGGGTGAGGATGCAGAGCGGGCCAATCAGATGGCGAGGGAGGGCTGGAGGGCTAGAGGAGCGGAGCGCTGGTTGGCTGCCTACTCACGTCAGTTACCATTCTGTCTGCCTATCAAATTGCCGGAGGGGCGGGCGTCGAGGGCTGGGTACTGCGCATGCCCCAAAGCGCGAGAGCTGATAGGCGGAGAGACGCTGATTGGCGTGCCGCCCGCAGCCAATGATGTTGCCGAAGAGGCGGGCGTTGCGGTGTCCCTACTGCGCATGCCCCACTGGCGAGCGCTGATAGGCGGCGAGAGAGGTGATTGACGTGTCACAGGGAGCCAACCGGGATGCGGTAAGGGGCGGGAGCTGCGGTCTCTCTAGTGCGCATGCCCAAACCGCGAGCGCTGATAGGTCCGCGGTGTCTCTGTGCCGGGCCGGGGGGGGGGGACCGGGAGCGAACGGGAACGGGGGTCGGGGCGGCTGCGGAGCGCTCGCTGCGGCCGGCGCCCGGGCATCGGGAGGCGGGCGGCTCAGGGCCGCCCTTCGTGAGGTTCCCCGGAGGCGGCAGGAGGGCGGAGGGGAAGGAGGCGACAGCCGGGGACCTCCCGCCGCGGGCGTCTCCGGGGCGCGGCGGCTGTCGGTGCCCGCGGAGCCCGGCGGGACGGCGGGGGAGCGCGAGGGGAACGGAGCGGCGAAAGAGGCGGCAGGTGAGTGCGGCAGCGGCGAGGGCGACCGTGCCGTTGGAACGGGGGGAGCGGGAGGGGCCGGCGCGGCGCGGTGGCGTTCGGTTCCGGTCCCCCCCCCCCCCCCCCCCGCCCCCCCCCCGCCCTTACGGCCGCGCTGGCGAAGCTGCTGGGAGGCGTGCGGTCCGGAGCCGCGTCTCCCTCCGGCGCAGCGCCCGTGCCCGGTGCGGCAGCCCCTCCGGGAGCGGCGCAGCCCCCGTCGGTCGCGGGGACGGTTACAAGCAGAGCTAAGGCGCGGTTGCGGGCGGGCTGGGTGGCGTGGCGAGCGGGGCGCCGCTTCGGCGGGAGCTCGGGGCGAGCCCCGGCGGGTTCCGTGTCCTGCGGGCGCGGCTTTCGCGCCGCGGCTCTCTCTGTGCGCTTTTTTGTTTGGTCGCGTTTGTTTTTTGGGTTTTTTTTGGCGGGATTCCCGCGAAACGCGGCACGACCGCTCGCCCGGGGCTGCCGCGGCGGGTCTCAGTGGCGCCGTCCTGTGGGCAAAGCGCGGTACTGCACCCGGCCGCCCCAACGCGGTGCCGCGGCGCGCCTCGGTGCTGCCGCCCTGTGGCGAAACTCGGGTACTGCAGCGCACGGCAAGGGGGGGGGCAGAGACGCCGATCGAGCCGCGGGGGTTCGCGGTCGGGTCCGTGCGTGCCGGTGTCCGTCCCCCCGACGGGGGTCAGGTCCCCATTGGTGTGAAAACAACATGCCTCCCTCGGTGCCTCCTTAAACGTTTAATGACGTAAATATTGCTCCTGCTAACGTTGTCGGCGCGGCTTCTTTCCTCAGGGGATCCGTCCGGCAGTCGGTGGCCCACGGTCGCTCGGCAACAGCAGAAGCGGATTGAAGGGACCGGCCGCTGGAGGATGCCGAAGCCTCCCGGGTCAGCGATGGGAGCAGCTTTGCGTAAAGCGAGGGGTACGTGAAGCCGGGCGTGCGGTGCCGACCGCCCAGCAGGTAAGGGAAGCTAAAGCTTTACCTCCAGGGACTTCTGCCCAGAAAGCTGAAGCAATTGCTCTCGCGTGAGCTGTAGAGTTACGCAAAGAGAAGAAGATTAGTAGCTGCACTGATTCTAAGCAGGTTTCTTGAAGGGTGCGGGCCCTTGAAGCCGTTTGAAAAGAATAAAGTGTATTAACGGCACAAGGGAGGTAGATTAAACGTGATGCTCCGGTTGCTGGAAGCTGTGCTGTTGCTAGGAGAGTTGCCGTCACGCGTTGCAACGGGCCTCAGAAGGGAAACGCTTCTCAGGAAACTGGCAATAAATTGGCAGGCGCCGCTGTCAAACCAGCCGCCGAAAGGACAGAGACCGGTACGGAAGCCGCGTCTCTGAGCCCAGGTGGCCGTGTCCTCCAGCCAACGTCAGGGAACTGTAACAAAGAGGATAAGCAATTAATAGGAGATTTACAGCCCGATCAGAATTAGGGTCCAAAGGAGCCGTCACCGGCGACGGGAGAGCAGCGGCGCCTCGCGGCGCGAGGAGCTGACGCGCTCTGTCGAGATCGGACGAACAGGTAAGAGCGAATTTAGAAGCTCTGTGCGAACGAGGCAATGGGAAACGTGCCTAGAAAACCATCTTGATGGTGCACGCGGGGTACAGACAAGAGCAGCCGGACGAGGGAAACGTACCAGGACGACGCTGGCAAAGGGAGTTCTCCGAGCTGCCTGGAAAAGGGGGGTGTCGATACCGGCCGGCACGAACGGCTCCCTTCTCGGGTCGGCCGGAAGCGTTGCCGTGCCGGGGGGCGGCTGCCGGCCTGCGGGCCGGGGCTGCGGCTGTTTGGGGCGCTGCCCCCGCTTTGTTTTCCTCGGGGAGCCCCCCCACGCTCGGGGGCTTGTGGGACGTGCACGTGCGAATGACACGGTGTTCCCAGCTGCTCTGTTCTCTGCCTTGTTTTTTCAGACGCCTGTCCCTGTTTTCTCTTCCCGCTTTTGAAGAGAAGCTGCCGAGTCAGCGTACGCTGCGGTGAAGTTCTACAAGATGCGGCCCTCAGGAACCGGTTGACGTGAGGGAAATGCTTTCTGACCGCCTGCGTGGTGAGGGGACGTTTTTCACCTTTTAGCTCCTTCTGCACGACAAGAGGGAGACGGAAGGTTAAGTAACACGTTGTTTAGGAGCTGAGAGCTTAGTTTGTATTTAACTAATAATTAAGAGACGTATTGTCAGCGAGAAACTAAACGATTACAACTAACCTCATCAAATGAAGTAAAGACAGGCCAGCCAGGCGTGGTGGTGGAGTTGCTCTCTATGTGAGAGAGCAGCTACAGTGTACTAAATTCTGCCCAGGAGCGGATGAGGAGCGAGTTGAGAGTGTATGGGTCAGGATCAAGGGGCAGGCTGGCAGGGGTGACACTGCTGTGGGCGTCTGTTGCAGGCCACCAGATCAGGCTGAGGAAGTTGATGAGGCCTTCTATGGGCAGCTGAGAGCGGCCTCACGGTCACAGGCCCTGGTTGTTGTGGGGGATTTTAAGTTCCCTGGTGTTTGCTGGAAGGACCGTTCAGCCAGCCAGCCACAGTCCAGGAGGTTCCTGCCGTGCATCGGTGAGAACCGCCTCATGCAGGTGGTGGAGGAGCCGACTGGGAGAGGTGCACTGCTGGATCTCATCCTCGCTAGCAAGGAGGGTCTGGTCGAAGCAGGAAAGGTTGAGGGCTGCCTGGGCTGCAGTGACCACGAGAAGGTGGAGTTCAGCATCTTGGGTGGCAGGAACAGAATAGCAAGTAGAATTGCAACCCTGGACTTTAGCAGGGCTAACTTTGGCCTTTTCAAGCAATTGCTGGGGGAAATCCCACGGGCAAGACTGCTTGAAGGAAAAGGGGCACAAGATAGCTGGATTGCATTCAGAGATTGCTTCTTCCACGCTCAGGATCAGAGCATCCCCACACGAAGGGAGTCAAGGAAGGGAGCCAGGAGGCCTGCGTGGTTGAACAGGGACCTGTTGGGTATGCTCAAGCAGAAGAGGAGAGTTTGCAGGTCATGGAGGCAGGGGCTGGCCACTTGGGAGGAATATAAGGCTGCTGTTAGAGGATGCAGGAAGGCAGCTAGGATAGCCAAGGCCCCCTAGAATTACAGCTGGCGAGAGGGGTCAAGGACAGCAAAAAGAACTTTTTCAAATACATAGCAGATAAAACTAACACCAGAGGCAATGTAGGCCCACTGATGAACGGGGTGGGTGCCCTGGTGGCAGAAGATACAGAGGAGGCAGAATTCCTGAATGCCTTCTTTGTCTCTGTCTACTCTGCCGGAGGCCGTCCTGGGGAGCCCTGTACCCCTGAGACCCCGGATGAAGCCAGGTCAGTGGAGGAGTTTGCTTTAGTCGATGAGGACTGGGTTAGGGAGCAATTAAATAGTCTGGACATCCATAAATCCACGGGTCCGGACGGGATGCACCCGCGGGTGCTGAGGGAGCCGGCTGAAGTCACTGCTGGACCGCTCTCCGTCATCTTTGCCAAGTCTTGGGAAACGGGGGAGGTGCCCGAGGATTGGAGGAAAGCGAATGTCACTGCAGTCTTCAAAAAGGGCAAGAAGGAGGACCCGGGTAATTAGAGACCGGTCAGCCTCAGCTCTGTCCCTGGGAAAGTAATGGAACAGCTTCGTCTAGACAACAGAGCAGCGAGGTGGGTTGCAAACTGGCTTAAGGAGAGAAGCCAGAGAGCGGTAGTCAATGGTGCGGAGTGCAGCTGGAGGCCAGCATCCAGTGCAGTGCCTCAGGGGTCAGCGCTGGGGCCAATGTTATTCAATATATTCATTAACGATTTGCACGAGGGAATAGAGTGCACTATCGGCAAGTTTGCTGATGACACCAAGCTGGGAGGGGTGGCTGACACGCCAGAAGGCTGTGCTGCCATCCAGCGGGACCTGGACAGGCTGGAGAGTTGGGCGGGGAATAACCTAATGAAATTTAACAAGGGCAAGTGTAGAGTCCTGCACCTGGGCAGGAACAACCCCAGGTTCCAGTATAGGTTGGGAAATTAAGTATTAGAGAGCAGTGGAGGGGAAAGGGACCTGGGGGTCCTGGTGGACAACAGGATGACCATGAGCCAGCCCTGTGCCCTTGTGGCCAGGAAGGCCAATGGCATCCTGGGGTGTATTAGAAGGGGGGTGGTTAGTAGGTGGAGAGAGGTTATCCTTCCCCTCTGCTCCGCCCTGGTGAGACCACATCTGGAATATTGTGTCCAGTTGTGGGCCCCTCAGTTCCAGAAGGACAGGGAACTGCTGGAGAGGGTCCAGCGTAGGGCAACAAAGATGATTAAGGGAGTGGAGCATCTCCCTTATGAAGAAAGGCTGAGGGAGCTGGGGCTCTTTAGTTTGGAGAAGAGGAGACTAAGGGGGGACCTTATCAATGTTTATAAATACATAAAGGGTGAGTGCCATGAGGATGGAGCCAGGCTCTTCTCGGTGGCAAACAACGATAGGACAAGGGGTAATGGGATCAAGCTGGAACACAAGAGGTTCCGCTTAAATTTGAGAAGAAACTTCTTCTCAGTGAGGGTGGCAGAGCCTGGCCCAGGCTGCCCAGGGGGTTTGTGGAGCCTCCTTCTCTGCAGACATTCAAAACCCGCCTGGACGTGCTCCTGTGCGACCTCACCTGGGCGTTCCTGCTCCACGGGGGGATTGGACTGGATGATCTTTTGAGGTCCCTTCCCGTCCCAAACATACTGTGATACTGTGAAGAGTGCGGCTTAGCAGCGCTGCTGACTCTGCCGTCCCGTTCCCTTCCCCGTTTCAGCCGGGGAGGCGGCCGGAGGACCCGCTCTGTGCGGCCGCGGGGCCCGCGGAGTCGAGGGCTCTGTCGGCGCGCCCCGGGGGTTTCTCTGGAGAGACTCCTCGTCTCGGTCGCGTCGCGGCGGGGACGGACGAGGACCTCTGGCGAGGGGTCTTTCTGCGCTGGGAGCCGGGACCGGGCACGCGCTCGCGGGGCGTCCCTAAGTCGCGGTACGGAATTTAGGCAGGATCGCGCGCACGGGCTTGCGAGCGCCTTACAGGCGTGCGGTGGTTGCTCGTGCGGCCAGCTTTTGGTGTCGGTTGTTCCGGCGCTCCGTCGCGGTGTAGAGCCGGCCCCGTACGTAGCGGTGAGGCGTACCGCAGTTTGGTTTGATTCTCGGATAGGCCTCGGCTCTGACTGTGCACTCGAACGCCAAAACCTACAGCGGAAGCTGCGGTGGCTTTAGCGTGCAAGGGGCGCGAGCGCCGTGAAGCCGCCCGTGTGGCCGAGCGTCCCGATCGCGGCGCTGAGCGTTAGACGGACTTGAGCCGCGTGCCGGAATTGTTTTGTTTTGGAGAGGGCGGGATAAACCTGGAGCACAACTTGTGAGGGCGGTACGTCGTGGGCAGGTTTTAGTATTGCCTGTGGAGTGCCGCTAGAAGCGTTCGTAGTTCTTGCTTGTCTCTGTTACAAGGTGAGCCGTGTCGTCCTGCGTGACGCGTAACGGGAGGACGGCGCGGTAGCGGTGCTCTGCACAAGAGCCCGTTGGGGGGTATTTTAGCTCGCGGGAAAGGGATTGGGGAACCACCTGGTGGGAATGCGAGGAGAGCAGCCCTGGCGGAATCTGAGGAGCCGAGGCCGTTGTACAAATTGGACAAGGAAGGAAAGGCTGCGGGCAAAGCGCGGTGCTGTACCCGGCCGCCCCAACGCGGAACTCTAATGTGGAATTCCTGTGTTTCAGAGGGGGAGCTGTGACCGCCCCGTGCTCAGCAGACCCCCCAGCCCGGGTGGGGGGAGCAGCGCCGGAGCGGGAGACGCGGCTCCGTCCTCCGTCCCCAGCGTGCCGGGGGGCGGCTGCCGGCCTGTGGGACGTGGCTGCGGCTGTTCGGGGCGCTGCCCCCCCATTTTTGGGCGCTCTGGTATGTACATAGGTAAATGGCGTTTTAAAGTAATGTGCTGCCCGCTGGGGCTGTTTTCCTTTTCTACCTTTTTTTTTTTGAGTGAATAAATGGGGGGACTCGGGGGGTGACGATGACGTTACTGGAGGAGCAGGCCAGTGAGAGATGGGGGCTTTCAGCCCCAAAATGCCTGAACAATCATGGGTGGGGTGTTTAGTGGTACTGTGGGGAGGAGAAATGTCTCCCTGTCCGTTGCAGAGAAAACAGAACAATCCCACATCAAAGCTGTCCTAGAGAAGTACTTGCTGTTTGTCATTCCGGTTCTAGAGCAGCCCGATGTGCTGTTAAAGGTTGTGGTGGTGCGGGTCAGGGATCCCCAGGCTGTGCCGAGACCGCAGGACGGCTGCTGGTGGAACAAAGTCAAGGACAGCTTCTCAGAGTAAGAACCTCTCTATTTGTTCTCCTCGGGACACATCCCTTTGCCTCTGGACCCCTCACAAGCTCACTCGCCACCTTGTTCCCTCAGAAACCCGTTTCCTCCCAGTTCCTCTGCGATTACCCTGCCTGCCTTTGGGTCCCTGCAGGCTCGTTGGTGGCATCACGGTGCCTGTTTGACCTTTTGCCCCGTTAAATTCCCCTCTTTTCTCTCTTCCCCTCAAAACTTCCCCAGTTGCTCTTGTCACATGCCAGAGGCCTCATTTTCCCCTCTTGTCTCCTCTCAGGACCCCCCATCTGTTGGCCCCTGTCGAGGGTTTAGATTGCGGGGTGACAGTAAAACCCTGGCAGATGTATTGTTAACCCCGTCTCCCCCCCACTTCCCCCTTTTGCCCCTCCCTCTCCCCCCTTCCCACTCAGGACAGGCGATCCGGAGGGAAAGAAGGACAGAGAGAAGAATGTTGGAAAAACTGACAGTGTTTTACTAATGCTATATTAAGAGCAGAGAAAATAATACAAAACCAATCCTGAAAGTCTCAGCAACTGCAGAGCCAGCACCTGAAGTCCTGGACTGGACTCTGCAGCCAACCGGAGCTGGATTCAGTCTCTCAGCAGGCCTCAGTTTGCAGGGACGACTAGCAAGGTCCTCTCCTAATGTCACCATAAGCAGAAGGGACGAAAAGGGGCAAAGAGGACAAGATCCTCATGATCTGCCACTTCTATATGAAGTATTCATGTGAAGGGGATGTTATACACAGTTGGTCAGTTTGTTGGTCACCTGTTTCTTGTTGCTCCTCTTGCAAGATGTGAATCTGTCCTTATCAACAAGTAAGCATTCCATTGCAATGTTTACCAAAACATGTATGTGTCTGGTTCTCCAGGAAAAGGCAGCTAATATGAAGCTTTAGCTGACAGGCAAATTCATGCTGTCTGCCTATCAGATTGCCGGAGGGGCGGGCGTCGAGGGCTGGGTACTGCGTGCCGCCCGCAGCCAATGATGGTGCGGAAGAGGCGGGCGTTGCGGTGTCCCTACTGCGCATGCCCCAGTCGCGAGCGCTGATAGGCGGAGAGGGAGATGATTGACGTGTCCCGGGGAGCCAACCGGGATGCGGCAAGGGGCGGGTGCTGCAGTCTCCCTAGTGCGCATGCCCAAACCGCGAGCGCTGATAGGTTCGCGGTGTCTCGGTGCCGGGGCCGGGGGGGAGAGACCGGGAGCGAACGGGAACGGGGGTCGGGGCGGCTGCGGAGCGCTCGCTGCGGCCGGCGCCCGGGCATCGGGAGGCGGGCGGCTCAGGGCCGCCCTTCGTGAGGTTTCCCGGAGGCGGCAGAAGGGCGGAGGGGAAGGAGGGGACAGCCGGGGACCTCCCGCCGCGGGCGTCTTCGGGGCGCGGCGGCTGTCGGTGCCCGCGGAGCCCGGCGGGACGGCGGGGGAGCGCGAGGGGAACGGAGCGGCGAAAGAGGCGGCAGGTGAGTGCGGCAGCGGCGAGGGTGACCGTGCCGTTGGAACGGGGGGAGCGGGAGGGGCCGGCGCGGCGCGGAGGCGTTCGGTTCCGGTTCCCCCCCCCCCCCCCCCCCCGCCCTTACGGCCGCGCTGGCGAAGCTGCTGGGAGGCGTGCGGTCCGGAGCCGCGTCTCCCTCCGGCGCAGCGCCCGTGCCCGGTGCGGCAGCCCCTCCGGGAGCGGCGCAGCCCCCGTCGGTCGCGGGGACGGTTACAAGCAGAGCTAAGGCGCGGTTGCGGGCGGGCTGGGTGGCGTGGCGAGCGGGGCGCCGCTTCGGCGGGAGCTCGGGGCGAGCCCCGGCGGGTTCCGTGTCCTGCGGGCGCGGCTTTCGCGCCGCGGCTCTCTCTGTGCGCTTTTTTGTTTGGTCGCGTTTGTTTTTTGGGTTTTTTTTGGCGGGATTCCCGCGAAACGCGGCACGACCGCTCGCCCGGGGCTGCCGCGGCGGGTCTCAGTGGCGCCGTCCTGTGGGCAAAGCGCGGTACTGCACCCGGCCGCCCCAACGCGGTGCCGCGGCGCGCCTCGGTGCTGCCGCCCTGTGGCGAAACTCGGGTACTGCAGCGCCCGGCAACGGGGGGGGGGCAGAGACGCCGATCGAGCCGCGGGGGTTCGCGGTCGGGTCCGTGCGTGCCGGTGTCCGTCCCCCCCCGACGGGGGTCAGGTCCCCATTGGTGTGCAAACGACATCCCTCCCTCGGGGCCTCCTTAAACGTTTAATGACATAAATATTGCTCCTGCTAACGTTGTCGGCGCGGCTTCTTTCCTCAGTGGATCCGTCCGGCAGTCGGTGGCCCACGGTTGCTCGGCAACAGCAGAAGCGGATTGAAGGGACCGGCCGCTGGAGGATGCCGAAGCCTCCCGGGTCAGCGGTGGGAGCAGCTTTGCGTAAAGCGAGGGGTACGTGAAGCCGGGCGTGCGGTGCCGACCGCCCAGCAGGTAAGGGAAGCTAAAGCTTTACCTCCAGGGACTTCTGCCCAGAAAGCTGAAGCAATTGCTCTCGCGTGAGCTGTAGAGTTACGCAAAGAGAAGAAGATTAGTAGCTGCACTGATTCTAAGCAGGTTTCTTGAAGGGTGCACGCCCTTGAAGCCGTTTGAAAAGAATAAAGTGTATTAACGGCACAAGGGAGGCAGATTAAACGTGATGCTCCGGTTGCTGGAAGCTGTGCTGTTGCTAGGAGAGTTGCCGTCACACGTTGCAACGGGCCTCAGAAGGGAAACGCTGCTCAGGAAACTGGCCATAAATTGGCAGGCGCCGCTGTAAAACCAGCCACCGAAAGGACAGAGACCGGTACGGAAGCCGCGTCTCTGAGCCCAGGTGGCCGTGTCCTCCAGCCAACGTCAGGGAACTGTAACAAAGAGGATAAGCAATTAATAGGAGATTAATAGCCCGATCAGAATTAGGGTCCAAAGGAGCCGTCACCGGCGACGGGAGAGCAGCGGCGCCTCGCGGCGCGAGGAGCTGAAGCGCTCTGTCGAGATCGGACGAACAGGTAAGAGCGAATTTAGAAGCTCTGTGCGAACGAGGCAGTGGGAAACGTGCCTAGAAAACCATCTTGATGGTGCACACGGGGTACAGACAAGAGCAGCCGGACGAGGGAAACGTACCAGGACAACGCTGGCAAAGGGAGTTCTCCGAGCTGCCTGGAAAAGGGGGGTGTCGATACCGGCCGGCACGAACGGCTCCCTTCTCGGGTCGGCCGGAAGCGTTGCCGTGCCGGGGGGCGGCTGCCGGCCTGCGGGCCGGGGCTGCGGCTGTTTGGGGCGCTGCCCCCGCTTTGTTTTCCTCGGGGAGCCCCCCCACGTTCGGGGGCTTGTGGGACGTGCACGTGCGAATGACACGGTGTTCCCAGCTGCTCTGTTCTCTGCCTTGTTTTTCCAGATGCCTGTCCCTGTTTTCTCTTCCCGCTTTTGAAGAGAAGCTGCCGAGTCAGCGTACGCTGCGGTGAAGTTCTACAAGATGCGGCCCTCAGGAACCGGTTGACGTGAGGGAAATGCTTTCTGACCGCCTGCGCGGTGAGGGGACGTTTTTCACCTTTTAGCTCCTTCTGCACGACAAGAGGGAGACGGAAGGTTAAGTAACACGTTGTTTAGGAGCTGAGAGCTTAGTTTGTATTTAACTAATAATTAAGAGACGTGTTGTCAGCGAGAAACTAAACGATTACAACTAACTTCATCAAATGAAGTAAAGACAGGCCAGCCAGGCGTGGTGGTGGAGTTGCTCTCTATGTGAGAGAGCAGCTACAGTGTACTAAATTCTGCCCAGGAGCGGATGAGGAGCGAGTTGAGAGTGTATGGGTCAGGATCAAGGGGCAGGCTGGCAGGGGTGACACTGCTGTGGGCGTCTGTTGCAGGCCAGCAGATCAGGCTGAGGAAGCTGATGAGGCCTTCTATGGGCAGCTGAGAGCGGCCTCACGGTCACAGGCCCTGGTTGTTGTGGGGGATTTTAAGTTCCCTGGTGTTTGCTGGAAGGACCGTTCAGCCAGCCAGCCACAGTCCAGGAGGTTCCTGCCGTGCATCGGTGAGAACCGCCTCATGCAGGTGGTGGAGGAGCCGACTGGGAGAGGTGCACTGCTGGATCTCATCCTCGCTAGCAAGGAGGGTCTGGTCGAAGCAGGAAAGGTTGAGGGCTGCCTGGGCTGCAGTGACCACGAGAAGGTGGAGTTCAGCATCTTGGGTGGCAGGAACAGAATAGCAAGTAGAATTGCAACCCTGGACTTTAGCAGGGCTAACTTTGGCCTTTTCAAGCAATTGCTGGGGGAAATCCCACGGGCAAGACTGCTTGAAGGAAAAGGGGCCCGAGATAGCTGGGTTGCATTCAGAGATTGCTTCTTCCACGCTCAGGATCAGAGCATCCCCACACGAAGGGAGTCGAGGAAGGGAGCCAGGAGGCCTGCGTGGTTGAACAGGGACCTGTTGGGTGTGCTCAAGCAGAAGAGGAGAGTTTGCAGGTCATGGAGGCAGGGGCTGGCCACTTGGGAGGAATATAAGGCTGCTGTTAGAGGATGCAGGAAGGCAGCTAGGATAGCCGAGGCCCCCTAGAATTACAGCTGGCGAGAGGGGTCAAGGACAGCAAAAAGAACTTTTTCAAATACATAGCAGATAAAACTAACACCAGAGGCAATGTAGGCCCACTGATGAACGGGGTGGGTGCCCTGGTGGCAGAAGATACAGAGGAGGCAGAATTCCTGAATGCCTTCTTTGTCTCTGTCTACTCTGCCGGAGGCCGTCCTGGGGAGCCCTGTACCCCTGAGACCCCGGATGAAGCCAGGTCAGTGGAGGAGTTTGCTTTAGTCGATGAGGACTGGGTTAGGGAGCAATTAAATAGTCTGGACATCCATAAATCCACGGGTCCGGAGGGGATGCACCCGCGGGTGCTGAGGGAGCCGGCTGAAGTCACTGCTGGACCGCTCTCCGTCATCTTTGCCAAGTCTTGGGAAACGGGGGAGGTGCCCGAGGATTGGAGGAAAGCAAATGTCACTGCAGTCTTCAAAAAGGGCAAGAAGGAGGACCCGGGTAATTACAGACCGGTCAGCCTCACCTCTGTCCCTGGGAAAGTAATGGAACAGCTTCGTCTAGACAACAGAGCAGCGAGGTGGGTTGCAAACTGGCTTAAGGAGAGAAGCCAGAGAGCGGTAGTCAATGGTGCGGAGTCCAGCTGGAGGCCAGTATCCAGTGCAGTGCCTCAGGGGTCAGTGCTGGGGCCAATGTTATTCAATATATTCATTAACGATTTGCACGAGGGAATAGAGTGCACTATCGGCAAGTTTGCTGATGACACCAAGCTGGGAGGGGTGGCTGACACGCCAGAAGGCTGTGCTGCCATCCAGCGGGACCTGGACAGGCTGGAGAGTTGGGCGGGGAATAACCTGATGAAATTTGACAAGGGCAAGTGTAGAGTCCTGCACCTGGGCAGGAACAACCCCAGGTTCCAGTATAGGTTGGGAAATTAAGTATTAGAGAGCAGTGGAGGGGAAAGGGACCTGGGGGTCCTGGTGGACAACAGGATGACCATGAGCCAGCCCTGTGCCCTTGTGGCCAGGAAGGCCAATGGCATCCTGGGGTGTATTAGAAGGGGGGTGGTTAGTAGGTGGAGAGAGGTTATCCTTCCCCTCTGCTCCGCCCTGGTGAGACCACATCTGGAATATTGTGTCCAGTTGTGGGCCCCTCAGTTCCAGAAGGACAGGGAACTGCTGGAGAGGGTCCAGCGTAGGGCAACAAAGATGATTAAGGGAGTGGAGCATCTCCCTTATGAAGAAAGGCTGAGGGAGCTGGGGCTCTTTAGTTTGGAGAAGAGGAGACTAAGGGGGGACCTTATCAATGTTTATAAATACATAAAGGGTGAGTGCCATGAGGATGGAGCCAGGCTCTTCTCGGTGGCAAACAACGATAGGACAAGGGGTAATGGGATCAAGCTGGAACACAAGAGGTTCCGCTTAAATTTGAGAAGAAACTTCTTCTCAGTGAGGGTGGCAGAGCCTGGCCCAGGCTGCCCAGGGGGTTTGTGGAGCCTCCTTCTCTGCAGACATTCAAAACCCGCCTGGACGTGCTCCTGTGCGACCTCACCTGGGCGTTCCTGCTCCATGGGGGGATTGGACTGGATGATCTTTTGAGGTCCCTTCCCGTCCCAAACATACTGTGATACTGTGAAGAATGCGGCTTAGCAGCGCTGCTGACTCTGCCGTCCCGTTCCCTTCCCCGTTTCAGCCGGCGAGGCGGCCGGAGGACCCGCTCTGTGCGGCCGCGGGGCCCGCGGAGTCGAGGGCTCTGTCGGCGCGCCCCGGGGGTTTCTCTGGAGAGACTCCTCGTCTCGGTCGCGTCGCGGCGGGGACGGACGAGGACCTCTGGCGAGGGGTCTTTCTGCGCTGGGAGCCGGGACCGGGCACGCGCTCGCGGGGCGTCCCTAAGTCGCGGTACGGAATTTCGGCAGGATAGCGCGCACGGGCTTGTGAGCGCCTTACAGGCGTGCGGTGGTTGCTCGTGCGGCCAGCTTTTGGTGTCGGTTGTTCCGGCGCTCCGTCGCGGTGTAGAGCCGGCCCCGTACGTAGCGGTGAGGCGTACCGCAGTTTGGTTTGATTCTCGGATAGGCCTCGGCTCTGACTGTGCACTCGAACGCCAAAACCTACAGCGGAAGCTGCGGTGGCTTTAGCGTGCAAGGGGCGCGAGCGCCGTGAAGCCGCCCGTGTGGCCGAGCGTCCCGATCGCGGCGCTGAGCGTTAGACGGACTTGAGCCGCGTGCCGGAATTGTTTTGTTTTGGAGAGGGCGGGATAAACCTGGAGCACAACTTGTGAGGGCGGTACGTCGTGGGCAGGTTTTAGTATTGCCTGTGGAGTGCCGCTAGAAGCGTTCGTAGTTCTTGCTTGTCTCTGTTACAAGGTGAGCCGTGTCGTCCTGCGTGACGCGTAACGGGAGGACGGCGCGGTAGCGGTGCTCTGCACAAGAGCCCGTTGTGGGTATTTTAGCTCGCGGGAAAGGGATTGGGGAACCACCTGGTGGGAATGCGAGTAGAGCAGCCCTGGCGGAATCTGAGGAGCCGAGGCCGTTGTATAAATTGGACAAGGAAGGAAAGGCTGCGGGCACAGCGCGGTGCTGCACCCGGCCGCCCCAACGCGGAACTCTAATGTGGAATTCCTGTGTTTCAGAGGGGGAGCTGTGACCGCCCCGTGCTCAGCAGACCCCCCAGCCCGGGTGGGGGGAGCAGCGCCGGAGCGGGAGACGCGGCTCCGTCCTCCCTCCCCAGCGTGCCGGGGGGCGGCTGCCGGCCTGTGGGACGTGGCTGCGGCTGTTCGGGGCGCTGCCCCCCCATTTTTGGGCGCTCTGGTATGTACATAGGTAAATGGCGTTTTAAAGTAATGTGCTGCCCGCTGGGGCTGTTTTCCTTTTCTACCTTTTTTTTTTTTGAGTGAATAAATGAGGGGACTCGGGGGGTGACGATGACGTTACTGGAGGAGCAGGCCAGTGAGAGATGGGGGCTTTCAGCCCCAAAATGCCTGAACAATCATGGGTGGGGTGTTTAGTGGTACTGTGGGGAGGAGAAATGTCTCCCTGTCCGTTGCAGAGAAAACAGAACAATCCCACATCAAAGCTGTCCTAGAGAAGTACTTGCTGTTTGTCATTCCGGTTCTAGAGCAGCCCGATGTGCTGTTAAAGGTTGTGGTGGTGCGGGTCAGGGATCCCCAGGCTGTGCCGAGACCGCAGGACGGCTGCTGGTGGAACAAAGTCAAGGACAACTTCTCAGAGTAAGAGCCTCTCTATTTGTTCTCCTCGGGACACATCCCTTTGCCTCTGGACCCCTCACAAGCTCACTCGCCACCTTGTTCCCTCAGAAACCCGTTTCCTCCCAGTTCCTCTGCGATTACCCTGCCTGCCTTTGGGTCCCTGCAGGCTCGTTGGTGGCATCACGGTGCCTGTTTGACCTTTTGCCCCATTAAATTCCCCTCTTTTCTCTCTTCCCCTCAAAACTTCCCCGGTTGCTCTTGTCACATCCCAGAGGCCTCATTTTCCCCTCTTGTCTCCTCTCAGGACCCCCCATCTGTTGGCCCCTGTCGAGGGTTTAGATTGCGGGGTGACAGTAAAACCCTGGCAGATGTATTGTTAACCCCGTCTCCCCCCCACTTCCCCCTTTTGCCCCTCCCTCTCCCCCCTTCCCACTCAGGACAGGCGATCCGGAGGGAAAGAAGGACAGAGAGAAGAGAGTTGGAAAAACTGACAATGTTTTACTAATGCTATATTAAGAGTAGAGAAAATAATACAAAACCAATCCTGAAAGTCTCAGCAACTGCAGAGCCAGCACCTGAAGTCCTGGACTGGACTCTGCAGCCAACCGGAGCTGGATTCAGTCTCTCAGTAGGCCTCAGTTTGCAGGGACGACTAGCAAGGTCCTCTCCTAATGTCACCATAAGCAGAAGGGACGAAAAGGGGCAAAGAGGACAAGATCCTCATGATCTGCCACTTGTATATGAAGTATTCATGTGAAGGGGATGTTATACACAGTTGGTCAGTTTGTTGGTCACCTGTTTCTTGTTGCTCCTCTTGCAAGATGTGAATCTGTCCTTATCAACAAGTAAGCATTCCATTGCAATGTTTACCAAAACATGTGTCTGGTTCTCCAGGAAAATGCAGCTAATATGAAGCTTTAGCTGACAGGCAAATTCACTGAAAGAGAAACTTGTTTTTTAATGAAACCAGGACAGCCCCCTCCCCAATCCCCTCAGGACTCCTCTGATTCCCATCTGCTCCTCTCAGGACAGCTGAGCTTGTCTTTTGGGGCCCCTGAGAGCCCCCATTTACCTTCTTTTACCTACCTTTGTTGTTGTTCCCAGCCTATCCTGGTGTTTTCCATCCTTCAGGACTTACTTATTACTGTTGTGAGAGTCCGAGAGAAAAGGAGGAGTGTCTGTGACTTACAACTGTCGTTGTTGATCTACAGTGTTTTAGAGACGGATTCTTGCAGGATCTATTTCTGGTTCGTCCTTCACTCCTCCCCAGACCGCAGCGCTGGTCCGAGTTCCCCAGCACACGTGTGTGTGTCCAGCCGGGTACGCCGGGGGAGCGCGTCAGGGCGGGCAGACGGCTGAATGGACGCGCTGTCAGCGACTGCGGAACGAGCTGGGGCTGCTTTGACCGTGCCCAGCCTTGTGCGTGTGGTTTGTTTTCACTTGCAGGCTGAAACAGCAGTTTCCTTAATTAAAAACACCCCAACATGTGCCCCGGCCCCCAACAAAAATAACGCCAAAAATGCCACTGAAAGAAACACAGGGAGTTTTTAAAAAATTTCCTTTAGCTTTCTCTCCCCTCCACCCCTACCCTGCTGCGTTCAGTGCAGTGAATGACCGTGAGGAGATGGCTGTGGATCTGGCTGTTGAAGGGTGTGTGAAGGAGAAGGAGGTGTGTGTAGAGCAGGATTGGTGGTGGAGGTGAGTGCAGCTGGTTCGGGTGTGGGGCTGTAAATTCTTTTTGGAGGCTTCCTAGTTTCTGGTGTCACCTGCGGGGTGAAGTGTGACTCTGTGCAGGTTTGAAAGGTGCCACGTGCAGAGCTCCCTCATTTGCCACCAGATCTCCCAATCACAGAGACAGCGTCGCTGTGCAGCTGCTAAGGACAGCGCGTCTCGTGCAGAGCAGCATCCTTTGTGCTCCGTGTGCGTGTTCCTCCTTTGAAATGAAGTTGTGCCGCCCGGTGTTCCACGTTACGTGTGGTACCTGCTGGGCTGAGTCTCCTCCCCGCGCTCCGGTCGGTTCCGTCGCGCTGCCGCAGCCCCGGCAGCACCGCGGCGTTCGCTGGACGCGTTGTTGGCGGAGCCGGCACCGACAATCTTGACACGTCGAGGCGCTGCGGTGGGTTTGCCTGGAAATTCCAAGGTAATTCCAAGGTAGACAGTAATAATCCCCAATTTATGTAGTAAAATTTAAGAGTGGAATATAAATGCTGGAGCACTAATTGGAAGTAATACCTGTAGAGAAAAAAACCTCTAGTTTATATCTACAATAAAAAATAATGTGTGCTAGTAAATCCGCCTGGTAGTAATGTAATGATAAAAATGTTAAAGTGTAAATAGATGAAATTATATAGGCATGAGCAAGAAGTAAATTTAATTTCAGCTATTACTTGGTGAACTAGGCAGCAGTTGTTCCCAATCTGAATGCTAGTTTAAAAAACACATTGTTTGGAATTCCTTTTAAATGATAAAGGCAGAAAACTAATGTGGAGTCATTGGTAGCTTCATTTGAACAACCGTTATGAAATAAACCGCAGACACGAATGACTGCATAGGAAACAAAGTGAGGAAGCTTTAGATTTTAAACAGCATTGGGAAGTGATCGGGAGTGTTTAGTATTTAAATTATAACAGAGCCACGAGATTGGAGGCAACAAAGCTCAGAACCAAACAGAGTCAAAACGTTACATTTCTTTTTTTAAAGAGAAGTATAAAGGAACCACGAAGTAGTGGCTGTTTATAAACAGAGGTATTAAAAAGTTCCCAGGCAGTAATGATTCCCAACAGAACACTAAAAGATATTTAGATGTAAAATAATATTAGAAAACAGTTATGACAGTCTGAATTTAACCACAGCTTTTTTGGGGTTGTGCAAAAACATGACCGCTATTAATTACCTCTGAGTTAAAATAAAAAGACATCAAACTAGCTGTGATTAACAACAGCTAATTTTAATTTTTCAGTGTGCTATCCAGTCCGGCTTCTCCCTCCAAGGGCGTGGTCTGAGAAAGCCACACCCCCAACTCCCCCCCGTCCAAGCTCCGCCCCTGCCAGTCTGTGCCCTCCCCGAGGCGCGTGTTCCTTACAGACCCCTCCCAGCAGCATAATGCATCGAAGCCCCGCCCGCGGCTCCACCCCTAAACTCAGCCCCTGCTAAACCACGCCCCCTCAGAGCACGTGCTGTACAGAGCCCACCCTACTCTCGGCTCCACCCCTCCCTTCCTAAGCTACGCCCTCTTTGGGCGTGTCCTTCTCCGTACCCCAAGCGGCTCCTCCTATGGGGGTGTGACACACGGAGGCCCCACCCCCTGCCCAGTTCCCCCAGGTGGGCCTCCCAATGGGCGTGTCCTCCCAGTCCACGCCCCTCAGCACGGATCCCACCCCCGTGGGTGGGGCTACACCCAGCTGCGCGCGCGGCCCCCCCACCCATGCGTGACCCTAAGTAACCCCATGGCAGCCCTATGGCTGCCCCACAGGTACCGCTACAGCAGCCCTGCTCCTGCCCCGCAAGAGCTCCAGACACGCCTCTGCAGAGCCCCCACAGCAGCCACTTCAGTGCCCCACAGCTATCACCGCAGCCGCCCCATCCCGCCCCACGGCCGCCGCTGCGGGACCCCTGGAGCCCCCGGCCCCACACCCGCCCCGCAGCCCCACAGCGCGCGGTCTCGCGGCCGCAGTGCCGGTGAAGCCACGTGCCGGCCGCGGCCGGAGGAGCCGCCGGTTTTCCCCCCCGCACCCCCCGATCGCTGCTGCCGCGGCTGGAGGAGCCGCCGGTTTTCCCCCCCGCACCCCCCGATCGCTGCTGCCGCGGCCGGAGGAGCCGCCGGTTTTCCCCCCCGCACCCCCCGATCGCTGCTGCCGCGGCCGGAGGAGCCGCCGGTTTTCCCCCCCGCACCCCCCGATCGCTGCTGCCGCGGCCGGAGGAGCCGCCGGTTTCCCGCCCACACATCCCCCGATCGCTGCTGTCGCGGCTGGAGGAGCCGCCGGTTTTCCCCCCCCCACACCCCCCGATCGCTGCTGCTGCCGCGGCCGGAGGAGCCGCCGGTTTTCCGCCCAGCCCCGACTCTCCTCCTTCCTCCTCAATCGCCGCTGCATGCCGCCACGATGTCTTCTCTTCCGCCATCTTGTTTCCCCCTTCTGCTCTCATTCGCTATTTTATACCGAGGGAGGGAGGAGGCGCTCGCTGATTGGCTGACAGTGTCAGCCTCGGAAGTCGTCCATTGGCTCATCCCCACGAGGGGTTCTCCGAGGGGGTGGGAGAAAGGCGCTGATTGGTCACCGTGTCGCTGAGGGGAGGAAGGCACTGATTGGTCACTTTCCGCCGAAGTTCGCCCTCCCAGTAACAGGCGCTGATTCGCTAGCGCCCCTGAGGTAGAAAAGGCGCTGATTGGTCGGCGTTTTCTCGCCGACGTTAGCCCACAGCAACGAAGCGCTGATTGGGCAGCGCGGCTGACGGGGCGGCTCGGCCATTGGCAGGAGGGCGGGCGGGGGGCGGGACCGGGCGGGACAACGAGGTAATAAATGGGGCGGCGCAGGACGCGCGGAGGACCAGAAAGGCGGAGGCGGCAGCGGCAGCGCGAGCTCATCGGCCCCCCCCCCGCCCCCCCGCGGCGGGAAACCCGAGAACGGCAGGAACGGCGGCCGGAATCAGTTAACGGGGCGGGTCAGGGCGGTAATTATCGTGCGGGTGTTAATTGGGGCTCGGCGGGTTAATGAGTGACCGGCGGGCTGGGGTGTATCTGGGGGTTTTGATCGGAACTGGGGTTTTAAAGCCGCGGGTTTGTGGGGGGGGGGGGGGGGGGCGGGGGCGATTAAGGCTCCCGGAGCCGCTTTAGCGGCTTAAATCTTTGTGTTGAACGCGGGAGGAGCCGGTTCGGGGCTTTTCTCAGCAATCGGGGCTGGTTTGGGTCCAATTCGGCTTTTAAAAGATGTTTTTACGTAATTTTTGGGTGCCGATTTGTGCCAGAAGGCGCCTTTGAAATCTGTTTATTGAGGGTTTATCAGGAGAATTAAAGCTTAAAGCTCGGGGAGATTTGGGGCTTTTCCCCGGGATTTTGAGTCCAAATCGGTTTTTTTAGAGCCCTTATTTATTTAAATTGTTATGTTTAAAGGGTTTATTTGAGGTTTTATTTGGAACATTTTGGGCGGGTTTGAGGCTCCTAAGATTTAATTGTTGGTTTATTATTTGATTTATTATTTCACTGCGGTTCGGGGCTCCTGAAGACGCTGAGTTGTTTCAATTATTTAGCGCTGTGAGGAGCCGTTTTGGGGCCGTTGGGGTCTAAATCGGCTTTTTAAAAGGTTTATTTAACGCGTTTAAAGTTTGAGGGGCCGATTTGCGACTTTAAAGCTTTTTGAATCTACTTATTGATAAGAATTTATACAATAGATTAATATTCAAAGCCCGGGGGGAGATTTGGGGCTGTTTCCCAGGATTGCGAGTCCAAATGCGTTTTTTTCTGTTAACCGCTTATTAATTTAAATTATTATATTTAAACGGGGCTTTTTGAGGTTTTATGAGGGTTTTTTTGAGCATTTTGGGCGGTTCTGAGGCTCCTAAAGCCGCTTAATTGTTTAAATTATTAATTGTTAAAATAATGTAAGTAGTTGTTGAAATAAGTGTGTAAGTTATTGTATTTAAAGCCGGGAGGGGCATTTCGTTGCTTTTTGGGGGGTTTTAGGGCTGAATTCACTTCATTGAACGTGTCTAGAGCTGGGGGTCCCAGATCTGGTGCTGATTTGGCCCCAAAAAAAGCTTTAAAAATCTATTTATTTATATAATTTACTGAATTAATATTTAAGCGGGAACATGTTGGGCTTTTTTAACCCGCCGCCATTTTGTCTCCCCCGTCCCGCTCTCCCTCACGCTGAGGGGGCCGAGGAGACGCTCGCTGATTGGCCGGTGCCGTCTGGCGGGAAAGCCTCCCCCGGCTCAGCCCCGCTCGGCTGTCTCCGAGGGAGAGAAAGGCGCTGATTGGTCGCTGCCTCTGAGGAGAGAAAGGCGCTGATTGGTCGCCGCCTCCCTAAACGCACGTAATTGTTTACATTCCATTTTAAAATTTATTTCTATATTTTAATTTAATTTAACTTATTTTTAATTTAATTTAAATTTAAATTATTAAAGTTAATTTTAATTTAATAGTAAATATATAGACTAAATCAGTATAGCAATATGCTACTATAAACGATATAATATGATGAATAGTAGAAATATATAATATATAATCTGATATAATTAACTGATCAACTAATACTCATTGATATTATGTAATGAAATTTATAATTAATATATAATGGCATAATGATATCTATAATATACTATTGTAATGATATTCATTAAATATTAATATATATTATATATATTATGTATAATTACTATGTAATGTATCTAATCTATTTTTACATATATATCTTATTATATAAAGCTGTGAGGGACCATATTTGGGCAGGATTTTGAGATTTTTAAGGCTGTTTGGTCTCAAATTCAATTTACTTCATTTTGGGGCTGTTTTTAGGATAATTTGTGCTCAAAGAAGCTTTCAAGATCCATTTTTTTGGCAGTTAATTTGCTCACTCGGTTAATGTTGAAGCGGGGGGATTTGGGGCTGTTTCCCAGGACTGTGACACAAATAACGGCCCTTTCCTTCCCTTTCCCACTGCAGCTCCTGCGCAGAGAACAGCGAAGGCAGCCTGGCCACGCCCCCTCCGGCTGACCGCGCCCCCCGCTCCGGCTGACCGCGCGTGCCCCCCCCGCAACTCGGCTGACCGCGTGCCCCCCCCAACTCCGGCTGACTGTGCCCCCCCGCCCCCCCCGGCTGACCGCGTGCCCCCCCCACTGCACTCCTGCTGACTGTGCGCCCCCCCCACCTCCTCCGGCTGGCCACATCTCCACTGCACACCATGGCGGGGATGGGGCGGGGGGGGATCACAAGGGTCTATGGGGCGGTGTGGGGGTCAGGGCGGCTGTGGGGTCAATGGGGTTGTTGTGGGGTGAAACACCCCTGAAGAGGCTGAACCCCCTACAGGTGAGTGACCCACACAGTGACCCACAGTGCCCCATAGCACCTCCACTCTGCCCTACGGATCCACAACACTGCCCCACAGCACCCTATAGCTCCTGCTTGCTATCCCACAGCACCCCATGGCTTCTCCACTCTGCCCCATATGTCTACAGCAGTGCCACAGAGTACCTCATATGTCTTCCACTCTGCCCCATGGGTGCAGAGTGCTGCCCTACAGCACCCTATAGCTCCTGTACTCTGCCCCACAGATCCACAGTGCTGTCCCACAGCACCCTATAGCTCATCTGGCCTATAGACCCACTGTACTGCCCTACAATGCCCCATGGCTCCTACACTCTGCCCCATAGACCCACAACACTGCCTCACAACACCCCATTGCTCCTGCACTCTGCCCCATGGATGCCCAGTACTGCCCCACAGCACCATATAGGTCCTGTACTCTGCCCCATATATCCACAGGAGTGCCCTGCAGCACCCCATGGCTCCTGCACTCTGCCCCATGGATGCCCAGTACTGCCCAACAGCACCATATAGGTCCTGTACTCTGCCCCATACATCCACAGGAGTGCCCCCCAGCACCCTATGGCTCCTGCATTCTGACCCATGGATGCCCAGTACTGCCCCACAGCACCATATAGGTCCTGTACTCTGCCCCATACATCCACAGGAGTGCCCCCCAGCACCCCATGGCTCCTGCACTCTGCCCCATGGATGCCCAGTACTGCCCCACAGCACCGTATAGCTCCTCTACTCTGCCCCATACATCCACAGGAGTGCCCCCCAGCACCCCATAGTGACTCTACTCTTCCCCATAGACCCACAGTGCTGCCGCACAGGACTCTACTCTGCCCCTTAGACCCAGAGAGCTGCCCCACAGCAGCCTGTAGGTGCTGCGTTCTGCCCCATTGGTGCAAAGTGCTGCCCCACAGCGCCCCACACCTCTGTCCACCTGACCACCCTTCCCTCCTGACTGCGCCTGCACTGCCCACTATGGGTGGGTCACAAGGGTCTATGGGGCGGTGTGGGGGTCAGGGGGGCTGTGGGGTCAATGGGGTTGTTGTGGGGTGAAACACCCCTGAAGAGGCTGAACCCCCTACAGGTGAGTGACCCACACAGTGCCCCACAGTGCCCCATAGCACCTCCATTCTGCCCTACGGATCCACAACACTGCCCCACAGCACCCTATAGCTCCTGCTTGCTATCCCACAGCACCCCATGGCTTCTCCACTCTGCCCCATATGTCTACAGCAGTGCCACAGAGTACCTCATATGTCTTCCACTCTGCCCATGGGTGCAGAGTGCTGCCCTACAGCACCCTATAGCTCCTGTACTCTGCCCCACAGATCCACAGTGCTGTCCCATAGCACCCTATAGCTCATCTGGCCTATAGACCCACTGTACTGTCCTACAGTGCCCCATGGCTCCTACACTCTGCCCCATAGACCCACAACACTGCCTCACAACACCCCATTGCTCCTGCACTCTGCCCCATGGATACCCAGTACTGCCCCACAGCACCATATAGGTCCTGTAGTCTGCCCCATATATCCACAGGAGTGCCCTGCAGCACCCCATGGCTCCTGCACTCTGCCCCATGGATGCCCAGTACTGCCCAACAGCACCATATAGGTCCTGTACTCTGCCCCATACATCCACAGGAGTGCCCCCCAGCACCCTATGGCTCCTGCATTCTGACCCATGGATGCCCAGTACTGCCCCACAGCACCATATAGGTCCTGTACTCTGCCCCATACATCCACAGGAGTGCCCCCCAGCACCCCATGGCTCCTGCACTCTGCCCCATGGATGCCCAGTACTGCCCCACAGCACCGTATAGCTCCTCTACTCTGCCCCATACATCCACAGGAGTGCCCCCCAGCACCCCATAGTGACTCTACTCTTCCCCATAGACCCACAGTGCTGCCGCACAGGACTCTACTCTGCCCCTTAGACCCAGAGAGCTGCCCCACAGCAGCCTGTAGGTGCTGCGTTCTGCCCCATTGGTGCAAAGTGCTGCCCCACAGCGCCCCACACCTCTGTCCACCTGACCACCCTTCCCTCCTGACTGCGCCTGCACTGCCCACTATGGGTGGGTCACAAGGGTCTATGGGGCGGTGTGGGGGTCAGGGGGGCTGTGGGGTCAATGGGGTTGTTGTGGGGTGAAACACCCCTGAAGAGGCTGAACCCCCTACAGGTGAGTGACCCACACAGAGACCCACAGCAGCCCATAGCCCCTCTGCCCTATAGAGTCACTGCACCCCATAGCTGCTTTTACTCTGCCCCATAAATGGACAGCAGTGATCCACAGCACCCTAAGTCTCCACTGTGCCCCATAGACACACAGTGCTGTCCCACAGCACCCCATATCTTGTTCACTCTGCCCTATAGACCCACAGTGTAACCCTACAGCACCCCATAGTTCCTCTGCCCTATAGATCAACAGCACTGTCCCAGAAAACACCATAGCTTCTTCCCACTAGCCCATAGGCCAGCAGTTCTGCCCTACAGCACACTAGCTCCTGCACCCTATCCCATAGACCCACAGCAGTGCCCCACAGATCCAGTCTGCCCTATACAGCCACAGCACTGCTCTGCAGCACCATATACTTCCAGCACTCTGGCCCATTGATATGTAGCACCCCACAGCTGCTGCATTCTGCCCATAGATCGACGTTCCTGGGTCCCCTCACCCCACCAGCTGTCCTGGGTTGCGATGCTGCACGGGGCCCTGTGCACAACAAAATGAGGACAGCATGGCTGCTGGGCGCCACCCTGCTTGGAATCCAAGATGGCTGGGGGGGGAGGGCTGGCAGCCATGCTGGCACTGCCGGAGGGGCTGTTGGTCTGCGCCGTGCTCAGGCGGCAGCTCCCGGCTGTATCGGCTGCTCCTGTGGCCCTGCACCCTGCCCATGGGAACAAGGTGGCTGCCCTGATGGGCGTGGCCATCTCGGCTGCTGTGTCCCTGCTGGTGGGCGGGGCCATGGCTGTCATGGCTGCCAAGCCTGTGCTGGAAGGGTGGGGCTGAGGTGGGCGGGGCCTGCCTAGGGTGGCCATTTTGGGGTGGGGCCCAAGGTGGGTGGTGGGGCCTGTGGCTCTGTTTACCCCTGACGGCCATCTTGGAAAAGGGCAGCACTGTGCCGCTGCCATCCTGACGTTGCTCCCCCAGGGCCATGTTGGGGGATTTTTAACCTGGTTTTGGGGCCAATTCTCACCCAATAAAATTAAATAATGTAAAAAAACCTTAAGCATTTGGTTTCTTCCATTTCCAGTGAAGGATTTGGGGGTGGGGTTTAGGGTTGAGGGTGGGGCTGAAGATGTGGGCAGGGCCACTGCCAACCCCACCTCCCTCCCAAGCTCTCCCCAATGTGCCTTCCCAAAGGGGTGTGCCCTAATCAGGCCCCACCCCCTTTCCAAGCACCTCACCCTCCCAGCTGGGCTCCTCCCCCTTGACCCACACTTCCACCCCCATTGGTGGGCTCCCTGCAGGGGGTGTGGCCTACAGACCTACAACTCCTTCCCCTCCCCTGCTGAGCCATGTACCCAACAGGGCATGACAGGGGCAGACAAAGCTCAAGAAAGACCAACAGAGCCAGGCAGGGCCTGAGAGAGCTTGAGAAAGTCCAACAGAGCCCGACAGGGCCCGAGAGAGTTTGACGGGTCCTCACAGAGCCTGACAAAGCTTGGCAGAGCCCAACAGGACCCGTCAGGGCCTGACAAATCTTGTCAGTTCCCGATAGAGACTCAATGTGTATGACAGAGCCCTGGGGGTCTCAACAGAGCCTGAGAAATCTTGACAGGGCTCAGCAGACCCCAAGAGGTCTCGACAGAGCCCTACAGAGCCCATCAAAGCCTGACAGAGCCTGACAGACCCCAAGAGGTCTCACAGGGCTTCACAAAAACCAACAGTGTCTGACAGAGCCCGACAGGAGTGCAGGTGCTGTCACTTCCAGTGAGGGTCCAGGTGATTTGATAAGGGTGGTGTGTGGGGCCTGGGGTGATTGACCCCTCCCCTTTCCCAGGGGATTGTGGGAAGGGGTGGGCGGGGCTCAGGGTATTTGAGCCCCAGTCCCCAGGTGGGGAGCTCATTCTGCTGCTGGGCTGCTTGGGTGCTGGTTCTCTGCTGCTCCTTTAGCAGTCGGCAGCTTTTGAGCTGTTTAAGCTACACGGGCAGATGTGTTTGGAGAAGTGGAGATGTCTGCTTGAGGTAGGACCTTCAGGAGCAGAAGAGTTTCAATTGCAGCTGTAGTTGAAAGTATGTTTCTAACTTTTTTTCTTCTATTGAATCAATTCCTGGTACTTTGCGTTTTCCCTAAATTTCTGATTGCAATGAAGATGGGGTGTTAATTCTTGGTTTGTATTGGTGTGTAACAAGTTGCTGATATAATCTCTCCTCCTAGGATGCTCAGGTTATCTACCAGGGGTTAGGATGAGCATCTCGTATCTGTAGGTGGAGTTTTAGCATTTCTGAAGGAAGCAGCAGGACCATAAGGCAGAGTGTCTTTCAAGCTACGGGGCGGCTCATGGCCTCCCTGATCACCCACAGAACAGTGTGTTGTCCACAGACCCTTTGCAGTGTGCGGTGGACCCTGGTAGATCATTCAAATGTAACTCCCAGAACTCCGTCAAGGCGAGCAATAGCGAGGGAACTAGTACGGACAACCATGATCTGAGTGCTCATTATTGTGTATGTGTTTTTGTATTGTGGGTGATGAAGGGGAAAGTGGCAACTTTCTGGTATGTCCCAAGCAATACAGTTTTTTGCTTCTCGCCGTCGTAGGCGTCACCAGCGCTGAGGGTTTGTGACCGCGCCAGCGGCAGGACACGCCGACCGGACCGCCCTGGAGCTCAGCAGGAGGTGGGTGTCGCGGACGGACTCGGCGTTTGCCCCGCGGCGCCGTGTGCCGGCGTGGCTTAGCGAGCGCGTGCTTTCTCGTGCTCCTGCAGGCGCTGAAGAGGAACCCGGCGACGCGCGAAGACGGCCGTTGGCGCACGTGGCGTTTTCCTCTGCCGAAGATGGGTTCGGTCCCTCGGCCCTCTGAAAGCTAAGTGGAGGCGCGAGGGCTGGGAAGGGGCCGGGAATGGCAGGGCCGGGGGGTTTAGCTCTGCTAAGGGCAAGGGCCGTCCAGGAACCGCGCCCTTGGCGCGGGTCAAGGGCCTGGGGACCTTTGCCGTGCGATGCCAGCGTGTGCCGGGCAGGGCAGCTCCAGCCTGCGTCTGCGTTGTGGTGTAGTTCGGGAAGCCTGCCTTGCACCTGTCAGCCGATCCTGGGGTCTCGTTGCGTTCGAGGGGCACGGAAGGCCTCTCGGGTGCCACCCCGGGATCTGGAACGCCGGTGCCGATCGGCGTAGCGCCGATCGGGCGCTGGTTTTCTGGTGTCGGCAGCCGAAAGCGTGGCGGGTTCTTGCCTTTGGGCCGTTTCTGGTCAGGGCTGATTGTGGCGTTGTCCTGGGCTGTGCCGGCAGCTCTAGCCATCCAGTCTCAGGGACTGGAACTTCAAGATGCTGGGAGGAAGTTCTTAGGTTTTTCATCAGCTTCTCGTTTGGTTGCGACGTCTCTGCTCGGTTGTGGCGCTGCCGCCGTCTCGTCAGGAGCCGTGACGTCGGGCTCCTTTTCCGTTTGAGGATGCAGGAGAGGCTCCTCTCCTCCCCGTAGATTATTGGGATCGATGCCCTTCTGGTCTCGGAGCGTCGTGTTCGTCGTGGAGCGTTTTTGGTGCTGTGGCCGTCGCGTGGTCTATAAGTGCCGCGATTGAGAGACGGGGACGCAGCTTGATGCAAGCAAGGTGTCCGCTTTATTGTTTGGCAAATATACATTTATATAGTCTAAGGCACACATGTTTCATGCTGATTGGCTAATCACTTTAACAGACATTAAGCTAGCTAAGGCGGGAATGTTGGTCAGGCAGTGTTCGCATGGTAACAAGATCGTTATCTCGTAGTCACAAGCTGTCCCCCCCTCCAGGGCGCAGGCACCCCCACCGACCACAAGCTCCCCGCCTCCAAGTCGCCTCACAACTAGCGCAACACTTAACTTTATTCATACAGCAAACTAGCCTATTAACTCCAAATACAGAAAACTAACTCATCACCTCTAAATTCAGACAACCCACATCTCCCCCTTTTTGTTTTAATTAACTGACCCTCCCAAGGTCGGCAAACGACCAACTCGAGGACATCTTATTTCACTAACAGCTCCGTACTGGGGGTTTTCGTAATTTCGTTCTGATCTTGGTCCGCTCCTTGCTGCACAAGGAGAATCTTGTTCATTGAAGCAGTTATTGATTTTTGCAAGCATTGTAACACACATGGGATTACTATTAATAATGCACAAATCATTAAAAGAACAGAAACTCATTTGAATGTCTTTGGCGTATTCAATCTTAGAATATAAAATGTCTCCAGACCTTTGTGCTACAATTTTCCCCCAATCGTTAGAATAATAATCATACCGGGGAGAATATTCTGTCTCTCTACCTGTTATCAATAACACCTGAACTGTATTCCACTCAACTGTTAGGCAGTTATCACACCAGCGTCCTACTGTATGGCGATTTAGCCACTGTGATTTTCCACAATTAGCACAAATTCTACAAATCCACGGATTACATTTTTCACATTGGGGACATTTAAGCTCCCATTCGTTAACCTCTGGAACAGAGTTCATTCAATTATTGATCGGTGGTGTCTTCTATATCAGTCGCAGGATCAGGACCAGGAATGTCTTCAGGAGGCTGCTGCAGTATCTCTCGAAAAGGTCTCACGTTTTTAGCTGGGATCCAGCGGGGGCCTCTTTCTGTGGAAACACAAGCATAGCCTCTTCCCCACGTGACAAGGGGATAGGGTCCCATTATCTTACCTGTTTCGGGGTCCCGGATCAATACTGGCGGCTTAATCTTGGGTTCAAAAAGGGTGTTTGTGCTAAAATGGCGAACTACTGGAGGATTGCTGTCTAATAGGGAACAATTCAAAAAGTTAAAAACATACAAGGCTTTCTGTATTCGCTCCTCTGGCGTAGCGGCTCCTATTCCCCCTTTTTGTTTTAATAACAGGCGTTTTAAGGTTTGGTGGGAACGTTCTATTAAAGCTTGTCCTGTAGGAGAGTGAGGGATACCTGTAACGTGTGATATACCCCAAGAGGCAAAAAAGGTAGTTAAGGTTTTAGATACATATGCGGGGCCATTGTCAGTTTTAATTTGAGAGGGTACCCCTGAAGTAGCAAAAGCGCGCATTAGATGTTTTTGCACATCACGTGCTTTTTCTCCTATATGACAGGAGGCAAATAACATTCCCGAAAATGTATCAATAGAGCAATGAACAAACTTTAAACGACCAAATTCAGCAAAATGAGTGACATCTGTTTGCCAGAGTTGAAGGCTCTGTAGCCCTCTGGGGTTGACTCCTTCTGCTATAGAAGGGAAAGAGTGCCTTTGACAATCAGGACACACCGCAATGATATTATGGGCTTGTTGTATAGCGAGGTCAAATTGACGCTTAAGGCCTGCAGCGTTTTGATGAAAAAAGGAGTGGCTGAGTTTAGCTTGCGCTAATCGATGTGGTAACACCTGCACCGGTAGCGTAAGCAAATCCGCTTGTCGGTTCCCTTCTGCAATAAAACCAGGTAGAGAAGTGTGAGATCGAACGTGCATAATAAAATAAGGGTGAAGACGGGAATTTAACAGAAAGATGAGTTCTTGTAACAAATTAAACAGTGCCGTATGAGAAACATCTCGTAGCACAGAAGCCTCTGCTCGGCTAACAATTCCTGCAACATAAGCAGAATCAGTGATTATATTGAGAGGAACAGACCATTTTCGAAACACTCGAACAACTGAAGACAATTCTACTATTTGAGGAGAACCCTGTACAGTCTCTACATCTGAGTTCCACTGTTCTCGATGATCATCCCACCAAAGGATGACAGACTTGTGAGATTTGCCAGACCCATCTGTGAATACAGTGAGGGCTTGTAAAGGCTGGTCACTCCGCTTTGTAATAGGTAAAAGGTGAAAATCAACGCTTAACAGTTTGTGAGAAGGCGGATGAGAAGTGAGTTGGCCTGCATAGCCAGTTAGAGCTATGCCTAGTGCATCTGATTGTTGTTGTAACCATTGCAGGTAAACACTTGTTACCGGCATACATAAAAGGATGAAGTCCGTGCCCGCCAGGGTAAGTAATCGCTGTCTGGCCCTGATGATTAAAGATGCAAACATCACATGTTGGGTAGAAATCGTCTTTGTGGCTTGGTTAGGCAGAAAAATCCATTCAATGATCAGTAAAGGGTCCGTTTTCTGGCAGTCCCATTGGAAAATAAGTGCATGAGGCTGTCGAACAGGGTTAAGGATGATTAATTGAAAAGGCAATTCTGGTTCCCATCGATGCGCTTGTCTGGAGGTAATCGCTGCTGCAGCTTTATGCAAGGAAGTTATGGCTTCAGGACTGAGAGTTCGCGGAGCGTTTAAGTCCGAGCTTCCTTTAAGCATTTCGAATAAGGGACGAAGATCCGCATTAGTGATTCCTAACAATGGTCTGACCCAATTGATTGTTCCTAACAGTTTCTGCACATCATGTAAATTTTTTACATTTGCCTGTATTTGTAAACGTTGCGGAGCAATAGTCTGAGCCCTTATACGCCATCCTAAGTATTTCCAAGGTGGCACTTTTTGAGTTTTTTCTGGTGCAATACAGAGGTCTGCTGATTTTACAGCAGCCACGACAAGGGCTACAGCTTCCTCCATGACTTCATGGTGCTGTGCTGCCACTAGGATGTCATCCATATAATGATATAACAATGCAGCAGGTACTACAGTTCTGACAGGACTAAGTATTTTTGCTACATACCATTGGCATATTGTAGGGCTATTTTTCATTCCCTGCGGTAGCACAACCCACTGGTATCTTTGCAAAGGGGCTTGCATGTTGACGCTAGGAACCGAAAAGGCAAATTTAGGAGCATCATCTGGATGCAATGGAATGTTGAAAAAACAATCTTTGAGGTCTGTGATGGTTAAATGCCAATCTCTAGGGATCATGGCGGGTGACGGAAGCCCAGGTTGCAGGGCCCCCATGTCTTCCATAGCGTCATTAATTTTTCTGAGGTCATGGAGCAAGCGCCACTTGCCAGTCAGTTTTTTAATAACAAAAACGGGCGAGTTCCAAGGACTTGTAGAGGGTACAATATGTCCCATAGATAGTTGTTCATTAACTATTTCTTGGAGGGCGTGAAGTTTTTCCAGCGGCAGGGACCATTGATCAATCCAAATAGGAGTATCTGTTTTCCAAGTTAACTTTAGGGTTTCACGCCCCTCAATGGCCCCACCTAAAAATGTGTCTGGATAGACATCCCCCACTGAGACAACACATCACGCCCCCACAAGACCATAGGTACTGGTAAGATAAACGGTTTGACTGAGGCAACTTGTCCTTCTGAATTTTGAACTTGTATTATTTCTGCGCTTTGGCGGCTAGCTCCACACCCCCCGATTCCTGCTAATGTCTGAGAGACATCAGCTAAAGGCCACCTAGAAGGCCACTTTGCTTGAGAAATAACGGTAACATCTGCACCTGTATCAATAATTCCACTTAACATAACTTGCTGACCTCTGCGAATGAGGGTGCATTGACATATAGGACGTTTTTGTGAGATGGCTTGAACCCATAAAATTAGTGGTTCTCCCGTAGATCCAAAACTTCCCTGTCTCTGTGGGAGCAATTGGTCAGGGATTGGGACATAGTCTTCCTTAGGGATCAGTATCAGTTGAGCGATACGACTTCCCTCTGGCACTGTACAAGGAGGAAACGGGGTCCAGGCCATAATTTTAATTTCTGAATTACTGTCAGGATCGATTACTCCGGGCAATACAAAAAGTACAGAGTGGTGGACGATCTTCCTAATAATAATGCTTGCGTTTGAGGGGGCAAAGGACCTGCAATTTTGGTAGGCAGTAAGTGAACAGAGGAATCAAGTAGCGTTACTGTGTAGGCGGTTGCCAGGTCCAGGCAGGCACTCCCTGCTGTTGCTGGGCGGAGACTGGAAACACTCCTGTTTCCCCCCCCGGCGTTTGTGGGGGTGCTGGTCGCGGAACTTGTGTCTGTGCGCGCCGCAGTCCCGCGCTCTGCAATCGGTTTCCCTGTATGGGGCGCCCTTGAGAGTCGTATTTAGATCGACATTGATTAGCATAGCGGCACCCTTTTTGGCACTTGGGACAAACCCCAGGTGTTTGGGGTCGTTTCCCAGCATTGTCACTAAAGCAATCTTTTTTAAGGTGTCCCGGTTTTCCACACCCATAGCAGTTTCGCTGTGGGTCGGCGCCCATCGGGCCGTGCATGGCTGCAAAAGCAGCAGCCATGGCCTCATATTTATGATCCATAGTGCCAATTCTATTACAGGCTTCCACCATTTCAATTAAGGTGGGGTTTTGATTTGGGAGAGACTTAAAGAGCTTTTTACAATAGGCGTTAGCGTTTTCCACAGCCAGTTTAAGGAGTAAAATCTCCCGAGCTTGTCCGTTATCAACTTGCCGCTCTAAGGCTTGTTTTAATCCATCTATAAACTGCATATACGGCTCACGGGGTTTCTGAGTGATACTAGTGAGTGCTTTTTGGGGTCTGCCAGAGTCAGGAACTCTCAACAAGGCCCTTTTCGCTTCTTCTCTGCCTGCTTCCAAAGCCTCCCGAGGAATGTCCCTAGCTTGGGCTGCCGGGTCCGAAAACTACCCTGTTCCTGTGAGGTGCTCTATAGTCACTGCAGCTAAGGCGGCATTAGCATGTCCTGCATAACCCAGCAAAACTGTCTGCAATCCCGTTCTCCATTGAGACTCCTACATTGTATATTGTGTTGGGATTAATAAAAATCGCGCGAGAGATTTTAAATCATGTGGGGTCATGACATATGTATCGAATACAGAAGATAAAAGGCTTGCAAAATAAGGGGAAGACAACCCATGCTCGGTAACTGTACGGCGCAACTCCTTAATGACTGAAAAAGAAAGAGCTTCCCACTGAGCCTGAGCCCCCCCCCCGTCCTTGGTATATAACGGGGGCTACTATAGTTCTGGCTATTTCCAACTCCCCCTCGTTTATCGCTTGGTGCTTAATCTTTCCCCAAACCTCATGAGGATCAGGGGGAAAAAGATCAGGTTCCTTTTCAGGGTCAATCGGACCCGGGTCAAAGAGATCATTCTCTGGGGGATATCCAGCAGCACAAGCTAATGGTGGCGCAGAGGGTTCCGCCCCACCAGCGATTTTAGAAGGGCAGGGGGGAGGTGACTGAGCTCCCTCCTCAGAGCCTCGCTGATTTTGCTCTTGTGCCTTTATGGTTTCAAAGATTTTTCTCCAACTGGGGAGCATATACTGCGCTTCCTCATCTCCTGAGGTGGCTGCGTCCCATAACTTTACCCCCACATTGTCCCAAAGTTCACGCGTAAAAATAGAAGAAGCAGTCACCGCGGGGATCTTAACCTGCACCCATTTAAGGATTAACTTAAGATCTTGTTCCGAAAGAGTCTTTTTCCCATGCTTCTTAAGTAGAGCTTTCATAAGCTCATAAGCATCTCTCTCAGGGAAAGACTCTTGATTCCCCATTTTGCTAGTTTCCCGCAGCTCACCTCTCGTTCCAGACGGAGGGATTGTTTGGCCGGCCGGCTTATCCTGCTTCCTTTCAGCAGGTCATTCCACGTTCTGCGGGACTCGCGACATGCCACCAGGTAGGTGGTTTTTCAATCCTCGGCAGTTTCGTCGCTGACGATCACGTCGGGGTCACCAATTTGCCGCGATTGAGAGACAGGGACGCAGCTTGATGCAAGCAAGGTGTCCGCTTTCTTGTTTGGCAAACATACATTTATATAGTCTAAGGCACACATGTTTCATGCTGATTGGCTAATCACTTTAACAGACGTTAAGCTAGCTAAGGCGGGAATGTTGGTCAGGCAGTGTTCGCATGGTAACAAGATCATTATCTCGTAGTCACAAGCTGTCCCCCCGCTCCAGGGCGCAGGCACCCCCACCGACCACAAGCTCCCCGCCTCCAAGTCGCCTCACAACTAGCGCAACACTTAACTTTATTCATACAGCAAACTAGCCTATTAACTCCAAATACAGAAAACTAACTCATCAACTCTAAATTCAGACAACCCACAATAAGGTTGCAGGAGAGGCTCCTCTCCTCCCCGTAGATTATTGGGATCGATGCCCTTCTGGTCTCGGAGCGTCGTGTTCGTCGTGGAGCGTTTTTGGCGCTGTGGCCGTCACGTGGTCTATAAGGTTCTGCGGAGCGTCTGTCGGCCCGGGTGCGCGTTTGGCTCGGAGCTGCTCTGCCCGGACGCGTAGAGGCAGGGGAGGGTGGACGGAGCTCTGGCGGTCCCCGGTTAACCTGCTGACGCGTTGAATTGCGTGGGCAGAGGCGGTGCGGTCATCTGGGATGGAGTAGCCGTGGGCAGGGGAGCGGAGGGTCCCCGCGCAGGCGTTTGAGAGCCTCCACGAGAGCTTGGGACGTTATTGCGCCACAGAAAGCAGACCTGTGGGCTGGTCAGGCTGTTGATGGGCTGCTGGGTGACTTGCAGAATCACCTGATTTCAGGAGCAGAGGGACAACTTGGCCCGGAAGAGCGACGGAGGAGGCGAGCTGTGCGCCGTAAGCAGGTGGGTCGGTGGGTGGTGCCAGAGGGGAGCTGTGCCGTGTGGCTCTAGCTAAGCTCGGTCGTTTCTCTGTTTCCTAGGTGCGAAGCGAAGAGGAAAGCGGGCTGTGGGCAGCTCAGCTCCTCGGGCCAGGTGAGCACGGAGTGCTGGGCCGAAGCGGCAGCTCGTTTCAGGTCCCGTGTTGCTGGCGCGGGTCCGAGCGTCCTTTGGTGGTGTTTTACAGGCGGCAGCTGAGCGTCTCGGCGGTCCGCGGCGTGGCAGTCAAAAGCAAGGGCGGCCGGGTGGGCGAGCGGCCCAGGTAAGGGAGGGCGAGCTGGGACCGTCTGCGGGCAGGCTGTGTTTTCGGGCGGCGTCCGAGCGCGTGCCTCTGGTTTTGCGGGTGCCTCAGACGAGCCAGCAGGGGCGAATCCGCACGCCGGCCGGCAGCCGAGAAGGTGAGGCGGCGGTTGGCGTTGAGGAGCCCGGTATTGCCCGGTCTCTTGCTTCATCTTTTCCTTCTCGCTTTGCAGGCGCTTTGTGGGCCCTCTGGACCGGGAGGAGCATTTGCGGTGAGCTGGGCTAGGGGCGAGGAGGAGCGTGGGGCCGGGGACTCGTTCCCGGCGCCACGGTTTTTTTTTGCTTCTCGCCGTCGTAGGCGTCACCAGCGCTGAGGGTTTGTGACCGCGCCAGCGGCAGGACACGCCGACCGGACCGCCCTGGGGCTCAGCAGGAGGTGGGTGTCGCGGACGGACTCGGCGTTTGCCCCGCGGCGCCGTGTGCCGGCGTGGCTTAGCGAGCGCGTGCTTTCTCGTGCTCCTGCAGGCGCTGAAGAGGAACCCGGCGACGCGGGAAGACGGCCGTTGGCGCACGTGGCGTTTTCCTCTGCCGAAGATGGGTTCGGTCCCTCGGCCCTCTGAAAGCTAAGTGGAGGCGTGAGGGCTGGGAAGGGGCCGGGAATGGCAGGGCCGGGGGGTTTAGCTCTGCTAAGGGCAAGGGCCGTCCAGGAACCGCGCCCTTGGCGCGGGTCAAGGGCCCGGGGACCCTTACCGTGCGATGCCAGCGTGTGCCGGGCAGGGCAGCTCCAGCCTGCGTCTGCGTTGTGGTGTAGTTCGGGAAGCCTGCCTTGCGCCTGTCAGCCGATCCTGGGGTCTCGTTGCGTTCGAGGGGCACGGAAGGCCTCTCGGGTGCCACCCCGGGATCTGGAACGCCGGTGCCGATCGGCGTAGCGCCGATCGGGCGCTGGTTTTCTGGTGTCGGCAGCCGAAAGCGTGGCGGGTTCTTGCCTTTCGGCCGTTTCTGGTCAGGGCTGATTGTGGCGTTGTCCTGGGCTGTGCCGGCAGCTCTAGCCATCCAGTCTCAGGGACTGGAACTTCAAGATGCTGGGAAGAAGTTCTTAGGTTTTTCATCAGCTTCTCGTTTGGTTGCGACGTCTCTGCTCGGTTGTGGCGCTGCCGCCGTCTCGTCAGGAGCCGTGACGTCGGGCTCCTTTTCCGTTTGAGGATGCAGGAGAGGCTCCTCTCCTCCCCGTAGAGTATTGGGATCGATGCCCTTCTGGTCTCGGAGCGTCGTGTTCGTCGTGGAGCGTTTTTGGCGCTGTGGCCGTCGCGTGGTCTATAAGGTTCTGCGGAGCGTCTGTCGGCCCGGGTGCGCGTTTGGCTCGGAGCTGCTCTGCCCGGACGCGTAGAGGCAGGGGAGGGTGGACGGAGCTCTGGCGGTCCCCGGTTAACCTGCTGATGCGTCGAATTGCGTGGGCAGAGGCGGTGCGGTCATCTGGGATGGAGTAGCCGTGGGCAGGGGAGCGGAGGGTCCCCGCGCAGGCGTTTGAGAGCCTCCACGAGAGCTTGGGACGTTATTGCGCCACAGAAAGCAGACCTGTGGGCTGGTCAGGCTGTTGATGGGCTGCTGGGTGACTTGCAGAATCACCTGATTTCAGGAGCAGAGGGACAACTTGGCCCGGAAGAGCGACGGAGGAGGCGAGCTGTGCGCCGTAAGCAGGTGGGTCGGTGGGTGGTGCCAGAGGGGAGCTGTGCCGTGTGGCTCTAGCTAAGCTCGGTCGTTTCTCTGTTTCCTAGGTGCGAAGCGAAGAGGAAAGCGGGCTGTCGGCAGCTCAGCTCCTCGGGCCAGGTGAGCACGGAGTGCTGGGCCGAAGCGGCAGCTCGTTTCAGGTCCCGTGTTGCTGGCGCGGGTCCGAGCGTCCTTTGGTGGTGTTTTACAGGCGGCAGCTGAGCGTCTCGGCGGTCCGCGGCGTGGCAGTCAAAAGCAAGGGCGGCCGGGTGGGCGAGCGGCCCAGATAAGGGAGGGCGAGCTGGGACCGTCTGCGGGCAGGCTGTGTTTTCGGGCGGCGTCCGAGCGCGTGCCTCTGGTTTTGCGGGTGCCTCAGACGAGCCGGCAGGGGCGAAGCCGCACGCTGGCCGGCAGCCGAGAAGGTGAGGCGGCGGTGGGCGTTGAGGAGCCCGGTATTGCCCGGTCTCTCGCTTCATCTTTTCCTTCTCGCTTTGCAGGCGCTTTGTGGGCCCTCTGGACCGGGAGGAGCATTTGCGGTGAGCCGGGCTAGGGGCGAGGAGGAGCGTGGGGCCGGGGACTCGTTCCCGGCGCCACGGTTTTTTTTTGCTTCTCGCCGTCGTAGGCGTCACCAGCGCTGAGGGTTTGTGACCGCGCCAGCGGCAGGACACGCCGACCGGACCGCCCTGGGGCTCAGCAGGAGGTGGGTGTCGCGGACGGACTCGGCGTTTGCCCTGCGGCGCCGTGTGCCGGCGTGGCTTAGCGAGCGCGTGCTTTCTCGTGCTCCTGCAGGCGCTGAAGAGGAACCCGGTGACGCGGGAAGACGGCCGTTGGCGCACGTGGCGTTTTCCTCTGCCGAAGATGGGTTCTGTCCCTCGGCCCTCTGAAAGCTAAGTGGAGGCGCGAGGGCTGGGAAGGGGCCGGGAATGGCAGGGCCGGGGGGTTTAGCTCTGCTAAGGGCAAGGGCCGTCCAGGAACCGCGCCCTTGGCGCGGGTCAAGGGCCCGGGGACCCTTACCGTGCGATGCCAGCGTCTGCCGGGCAGGGCAGCTCCAGCCTGCGTCTGCGTTGTGGTGTAGTTC
The DNA here is from genome assembly GCF_036013475.1 of Columba livia. Lineage (NCBI taxonomy): Eukaryota > Metazoa > Chordata > Aves > Columbiformes > Columbidae > Columba > Columba livia. Next base: position 131,553 of record NW_027043300.1, read on the forward strand.
GGGAAGCCTGCCTTGCGCCTGTCAGCCGATCCTGGGGTCTCGTTGCGTTCGAGGGGCACGGAAGGCCTCTCGGGTGCCACCCCGGGATCTGGAACGCCGGTGCCGATCGGCGTAGCGCCGATCGGGCGCTGGTTTTCTGGTGTCGGCAGCCGAAAGCGTGGCGGGTTCTTGCCTTTCGGCCGTTTCTGGTCAGGGCTGATTGTGGCGTTGTCCTGGGCTGTGCCGGCAGCTCTAGCCATCCAGTCTCAGGGACTGGAACTTCAAGATGCTGGGAAGAAGTTCTTAGGTTTTTCATCAGCTTCTCGTTTGGTTGCGACGTCTCTGCTCGGTTGTGGCGCTGCCGCCGTCTCGTCAGGAGCCGTGACGTCGGGCTCCTTTTCCGTTTGAGGATGCAGGAGAGGCTCCTCTCCTCCCCGTAGATTATTGGGATCGATGCCCTTCTGGTCTCGGAGCGTCGTGTTCGTCGTGGAGCGTTTTTGGCGCTGTGGCCGTCGCGTGGTCTATAAGGTTCTGCGGAGCGTCTGTCGGCCCGGGTGCGCGTTTGGCTCGGAGCTGCTCTGCCCGGACGCGTAGAGGCAGGGGAGGGTGGACGGAGCTCTGGCGGTCCCCGGTGAACCTGCTGACGCGTTGAATTGCGTGGGCAGAGGCGGTGCGGTCATCTGGGATGGAGTAGCCGTGGGCAGGGGAGCGGAGGGTCCCCGCGCAGGCGTTTGAGAGCCTCCACGAGAGCTTGGGACGTTATTGCGCCACAGAAAGCAGACCTGTGGGCTGGTCAGGCTGTTGATGGGCTGCTGGGTGACTTGCAGAATCACCTGATTTCAGGAGCAGAGGGACAACTTGGCCCGGAAGAGCGACGGAGGAGGCGAGCTGTGCGCCGTAAGCAGGTGGGTCGGTGGGTGGTGCCAGAGGGGAGCTGTGCCGTGTGGCTCTAGCTAAGCTCGGTCGTTTCTCTGTTTCCTAGGTGCGAAGCGAAGAGGAAAGCGGGCTGTCGGCAGCTCAGCTCCTCGGGCCAGGTGAGCACGGAGTGCTGGGCCGAAGCGGCAGCTCGTTTCAGGTCCCGTGTTGGTGGCGCGGGTCCGAGCGTCCTTTGGTGGTGTTTTACAGGCGGCAGCTGAGCGTCTCGGCGGTCCGCGGCGTGGCAGTCAAAAGCAAGGGCGGCCGGGTGGGCGAGCGGCCCAGGTAAGGGAGGGCGAGCTGGGACCGTCTGCGGGCAGGCTGTGTTTTCGGGCGGCGTCCGAGCGCGTGCCTCTGGTTTTGCGGGTGCCTCAGACGAGCCGGCAGGGGCGAAGCCGCACGCCGGCCGGCAGCCGAGAAGGTGAGGCGGCGATGGGCGTTGAGGAGCCCGGTATTGCCCGGTCTCTCGCTTCATCTTTTCCTTCTCGCTTTGCAGGCGCTTTGTGGGCCCTCTGGACCGGGAGGAGCATTTGCGGTGAGCCGGGCTAGGGGCGAGGAGGAGCGTGGGGCCGGGGACTCGTTCCCGGCGCCACGGTTTTTTTTTGCTTCTCGCCGTCGTAGGCGTCACCAGCGCTGAGGGTTTGTGACCGCGCCAGCGGCAGGACACGCCGACCGGACCGCCCTGGGGCTCAGCAGGAGGTGGGTGTCGCGGACGGACTCGGCGTTTGCCCCGCGGCGCCGTGTGCCGGCGTGGCTTAGCGAGCGCGTGCTTTCTCGTGCTCCTGCAGGCGCTGAAGAGGAACCCGGCGACGCGGGAAGACGGCCGTTGGCGCACGTGGCGTTTTCCTCTGCCGAAGATGGGTTCGGTCCCTCGGCCCTCTGAAAGCTAAGTGGAGGCGTGAGGGCTGGGAAGGGGCCGGGAATGGCAGGGCCGGGGGGTTTAGCTCTGCTAAGGGCAAGGGCCGTCCAGGAACCGCGCCCTTGGCGCGGGTCAAGGGCCCGGGGACCCTTACCGTGCGATGCCAGCGTGTGCCGGGCAGGGCAGCTCCAGCCTGCGTCTGCGTTGTGGTGTAGTTCGGGAAGCCTGCCTTGCGCCTGTCAGCCGATCCTGGGGTCTCGTTGCGTTCGAGGGGCACGGAAGGCCTCTCGGGTGCCACCCCGGGATCTGGAACGCCGGTGCCGATCGGCGTAGCGCCGATCGGGCGCTGGTTTTCTGGTGTCGGCAGCCGAAAGCGTGGCGGGTTCTTGCCTTTCGGCCGTTTCTGGTCAGGGCTGATTGTGGCGTTGTCCTGGGCTGTGCCGGCAGCTCTAGCCATCCAGTCTCAGGGACTGGAACTTCAAGATGCTGGGAAGAAGTTCTTAGGTTTTTCATCAGCTTCTCGTTTGGTTGCGACGTCTCTGCTCGGTTGTGGCGCTGCCGCCGTCTCGTCAGGAGCCGTGACGTCGGGCTCCTTTTCCGTTTGAGGATGCAGGAGAGGCTCCTCTCCTCCCCGTAGAGTATTGGGATCGATGCCCTTCTGGTCTCGGAGCGTCGTGTTCGTCGTGGAGCGTTTTTGGCGCTGTGGCCGTCGCGTGGTCTATAAGGTTCTGCGGAGCGTCTGTCGGCCCGGGTGCGCGTTTGGCTCGGAGCTGCTCTGCCCGGACGCGTAGAGGCAGGGGAGGGTGGACGGAGCTCTGGCGGTCCCCGGTTAACCTGCTGATGCGTCGAATTGCGTGGGCAGAGGCGGCGCGGTCATCTGGGATGGAGTAGCCGTGGGCAGGGGAGCGGAGGGTCCCCGCGCAGGCGTTTGAGAGCCTCCACGAGAGCTTGGGACGTTATTGCGCCACAGAAAGCAGACCTGTGGGCTGGTCAGGCTGTTGATGGGCTGCTGGGTGACTTGCAGAATCACCTGATTTCAGGAGCAGAGGGACAACTTGGCCCGGAAGAGCGACGGAGGAGGCGAGCTGTGCGCCGTAAGCAGGTGGGTCGGTGGGTGGTGCCAGAGGGGAGCTGTGCCGTGTGGCTCTAGCTAAGCTCGGTCGTTTCTCAGTTTCCTAGGTGCGAAGCGAAGAGGAAAGCGGGCTGTCGGCAGCTCAGCTCCTCGGGCCAGGTGAGCACGGAGTGCTGGGCCGAAGCGGCAGCTCGTTTCAGGTCCCGTGTTGCTGGCGCGGGTCCGAGCGTCCTTTGGTGGTGTTTTACAGGCGGCAGCTGAGCGTCTCGGCGGTCCGCGGCGTGGCAGTCAAAAGCAAGGGCGGCCGGGTGGGCGAGCGGCCCAGATAAGGGAGGGCGAGCTGGGACCGTCTGCGGGCAGGCTGTGTTTTCGGGCGGCGTCCGAGCGCGTGCCTCTGGTTTTGCGGGTGCCTCAGACGAGCCGGCAGGGGCGAAGCCGCACGCTGGCCGGCAGCCGAGAAGGTGAGGCGGCGGTGGGCGTTGAGGAGCCCGGTATTGCCCGGTCTCTCGCTTCATCTTTTCCTTCTCGCTTTGCAGGCGCTTTGTGGGCCCTCTGGACCGGGAGGAGCATTTGCGGTGAGCCGGGCTAGGGGCGAGGAGGAGCGTGGGGCCGGGGACTCGTTCCCGGCGCCACGGTTTTTTTTTGCTTCTCGCCGTCGTAGGCGTCACCAGCGCTGAGGGTTTGTGACCGCGCCAGCGGCAGGACACGCCGACCGGACCGCCCTGGGGCTCAGCAGGAGGTGGGTGTCGCGGACGGACTCGGCGTTTGCCCCGCGGCGCCGTGTGCCGGCGTGGCTTAGCGAGCGCGTGCTTTCTCGTGCTCCTGCAGGCGCTGAAGAGGAACCCGGTGACGCGGGAAGACGGCCGTTGGCGCACGTGGCGTTTTCCTCTGCCGAAGATGGGTTCGGTCCCTCGGCCCTCTGAAAGCTAAGTGGAGGCGCGAGGGCTGGGAAGGGGCCGGGAATGGCAGGGCCGGGGGGTTTAGCTCTGCTAAGGGCAAGGGCCGTCCAGGAACCGCGCCCTTGGCGCGGGTCAAGGGCCCGGGGACCCTTACCGTGCGATGCCAGCGTGTGCCGGGCAGGGCAGCTCCAGCCTGCGTCTGCGTTGTGGTGTAGTTCGGGAAGCCTGCCTTGCGCCTGTCAGCCGATCCTGGGGTCTCGTTGCGTTCGAGGGGCACGGAAGGCCTCTCGGGTGCCACCCCGGGATCTGGAACGCCGGTGCCGATCGGCGTAGCGCCGATCGGGCGCTGGTTTTCTGGTGTCGGCAGCCGAAAGCGTGGCGGGTTCTTGCCTTTCGGCCGTTTCTGGTCAGGGCTGATTGTGGCGTTGTCCTGGGCTGTGCCGGCAGCTCTAGCCATCCAGTCTCAGGGACTGGAACTTCAAGATGCTGGGAAGAAGTTCTTAGGTTTTTCATCAGCTTCTCGTTTGGTTGCGACGTCTCTGCTCGGTTGTGGCGCTGCCGCCGTCTCGTCAGGAGCCGTGACGTCGGGCTCCTTTTCCGTTTGAGGATGCAGGAGAGGCTCCTCTCCTCCCCGTAGATTATTGGGATCGATGCCCTTCTGGTCTCGGAGCGTCGTGTTCGTCGTGGAGCGTTTTTGGCGCTGTGGCCGTTGCGTGGTCTATAAGGTTCTGCGGAGCGTCTGTCGGCCCGGGTGCGCGTTTGGCTCGGAGCTGCTCTGCCCGGACGCGTAGAGGCAGGGGAGGGTGGACGGAGCTCTGGCGGTCCCCGGTTAACCTGCTGACGCGTCGAATTGCGTGGGCAGAGGCGGTGCGGTCATCTGGGATGGAGTAGCCGTGGGCAGGGGAGCGGAGGGTCCCCGCGCAGGCGTTTGAGAGCCTCCACGAGAGCTTGGGACGTTATTGCGCCACAGAAAGCAGACCTGTGGGCTGGTCAGGCTGTTGATGGGCTGCTGGGTGACTTGCAGAATCACCTGATTTCAGGAGCAGAGGGACAACTTGGCCCGGAAGAGCGACGGAGGAGGCGAGCTGTGCGCCGTAAGCAGGTGGGTCGGTGGGTGGTGCCAGAGGGGAGCTGTGCCGTGTGGCTCTAGCTAAGCTCGGTCGTTTCTCTGTTTCCTAGGTGCGAAGCGAAGAGGAAAGCGGGCTGTCGGCAGCTCAGCTCCTCGGGCCAGGTGAGCACGGAGTGCTGGGCCGAAGCGGCAGCTCGTTTCAGGTCCCGTGTTGGTGGCGCGGGTCCGAGCGTCCGTTGGTGGTGTTTTACAGGCGGCAGCTGAGCGTCTCGGCGGTCCGCGGCGTGGCAGTCAAAAGCAAGGGCGGCCGGGTGGGCGAGCGGCCCAGGTAAGGGAGGGCGAGCTGGGACCGTCTGCGGGCAGGCTGTGTTTTCGGGTGGCGTCCGAGCGCGTGCCTCTGGTTTTACGGGTGCCTCAGACGAGCCGGCAGGGGCGAAGCCGCACGCCGGCCGGCAGCCGAGAAGGTGAGGCGGCGGTGGGCGTTGAGGAGCCCGGTATTGCCCGGTCTCTCGCTTCATCTTTTCCTTCTCACTTTGCAGGCGCTTTGTGGGCCCTCTGGACCGGGAGGAGCATTTGCGGTGAGCCGGGCTAGGGGCGAGGAGGAGCGTGGGGCCGGGGACTCGTTCCCGGCGCCACGGTTTTTTTTTGCTTCTCGCCGTCGTAGGCGTCACCAGCGCTGAGGGTTTGTGACCGCGCCAGCGGCAGGACACGCCGACCGGACCGCCCTGGGGCTCAGCAGGAGGTGGGTGTCGCGGACGGACTCGGCGTTTGCCCCGCGGCGCCGTGTGCCGGCGTGGCTTAGCGAGCGTGTGCTTTCTCGTGCTCCTGCAGGCGCTGAAGAGGAACCCGGCGACGCGGGAAGACGGCCGTTGGCGCACGTGGCGTTTTCCTCTGCCGAAGATGGGTTCGGTCCCTCGGCCCTCTGAAAGCTAAGTGGAGGCGCGAGGGCTGGGAAGGGGCCGGGAATGGCAGGGACGGGGGGTTTAGCTCTGCTAAGGGCAAGGGCCGTCCAGGAACCGCGCCCTTGGCGCGGGTCAAGGGCCCGGGGACCTTTACCGTGCGATGCCAGCGTGTGCCGGGCAGGGCAGCTCCAGCCTGCGTCTGCGTTGTGGTGTAGTTCGGGAAGCCTGCCTTGCGCCTGTCAGCCGATCCTGGGGTCTCGTTGCGTTCGAGGGGCACGGAAGGCCTCTCGGGTGCCACCCCGGGATCTGGAACGCCGGTGCCGATCGGCGTAGCGCCGATCGGGCGCTGGTTTTCTGGTGTCGGCAGCCGAAAGCGTGGCGGGTTCTTGCCTTTCGGCCGTTTCTGGTCAGGGCTGATTGTGGCGTTGTCCTGGGCTGTGCCGGCAGCTCTAGCCATCCAGTCTCAGGGACTGGAACTTCAAGATGCTGGGAAGAAGTTCTTAGGTTTTTCATCAGCTTCTCGTTTGGTTGCGACGTCTCTGCTCGGTTGTGGCGCTGCCGCCGTCTCGTCAGGAGCCGTGACGTCGGGCTCCTTTCCCGTTTGAGGATGCAGGAGAGGCTCCTCTCCTCCCCGTAGATTATTGGGATCGATGCCCTTCTGGTCTCGGAGCGTCGTGTTCGTCGTGGAGCGTTTTTGGCGCTGTGGCCGTCGCGTGGTCTATAAGGTTCTGCGGAGCGTCTGTCGGCCCGGGTGCGCGTTTGGCTCGGAGCTGCTCTGCCCGGACGCGTAGAGGCAGGGGAGGGTGGACGGAGCTCTGGCGGTCCCCGGTTAACCTGCTGACGCGTCGAATTGCGTGGGCAGAGGCGGTGCGGTCATCTGGGATGGAGTAGCCGTGGGCAGGGGAGCGGAGGGTCCCCGCGCAGGCGTTTGAGAGCCTCCACGAGAGCTTGGGACGTTATTGCGCCACAGAAAGTAGACCTGTGGGCTGGTCAGGCTGTTGATGGGCTGCTGGGTGACTTGCAGAATCACCTGATTTCAGGAGCAGAGGGACAACTTGGCCCGGAAGAGCGACGGAGGAGGCGAGCTGTGCGCCGTAAGCAGGTGGGTCGGTGGGTGGTGCCAGAGGGGAGCTGTGCCGTGTGGCTCTAGCTAAGCTCGGTCGTTTCTCTGTTTCCTAGGTGCGAAGCGAAGAGGAAAGCGGGCTGTCGGCAGCTCAGCTCCTCGGGCCAGGTGAGCACGGAGTGCTGGGCCGAAGCGGCAGCTCGTTTCAGGTCCCGTGTTGGTGGCGCGGGTCCGAGCGTCCTTTGGTGGTGTTTTACAGGCGGCAGCTGAGCGTCTCGGCGGTCCGCGGCGTGGCAGTCAAAAGCAAGGGCGGCCGGGTGGGCGAGCGGCCCAGGTAAGGGAGGGCGAGCTGGGACCGTCTGCGGGCAGGCTGTGTTTTCGGGCGGCGTCCGAGCGCGTGCCTCTGGTTTTGCGGGTGCCTCAGACGAGCCGGCAGGGGCGAAGCCGCACGCCGGCCGGCAGCCGAGAAGGTGAGGCGGCGATGGGCGTTGAGGAGCCCGGTATTGCCCGGTCTCTCGCTTCATCTTTTCCTTCTCGCTTTGCAGGCGCTTTGTGGGCCCTCTGGACCGGGAGGAGCATTTGCGGTGAGCCGGGCTAGGGGCGAGGAGGAGCGTGGGGCCGGGGACTCGTTCCCGGCGCCACGGTTTTTTTTGCTTCTCGCCGTCGTAGGCGTCACCAGCGCTGAGGGTTTGTGACCGCGCCAGCGGCAGGACACGCCGACCGGACCGCCCTGGGGCTCAGCAGGAGGTGGGTGTCGCGGACGGACTCGGCGTTTGCCCCGCGGCGCCATGTGCCGGCGTGGCTTAGCGAGCGCGTGCTTTCTCGTGCTCCTGCAGGCGCTGAAGAGGAACCCGGCGACGCGGGAAGACGGCCGTTGGCGCACGTGGCGTTTTCCTCTGCCGAAGATGGGTTCGGTCCCTCGGCCCTCTGAAAGCTAAGTGGAGGCGCGAGGGCTGGGAAGGGGCCGGGAATGGCAGGGCCGGGGGGTTTAGCTCTGCTAAGGGCAAGGGCCGTCCAGGAACCGCGCCCTTGGTGCGGGTCAAGGGCCCGGGGACCCTTACCGTGCGATGCCAGCGTGTGCCGGGCAGGGCAGCTCCAGCCTGCGTCTGCGTTGTGGTGTAGTTCGGGAAGCCTGCCTTGCGCCTGTCAGCCGATCCTGGGGTCTCGTTGCGTTCGAGGGGCACGGAAGGCCTCTCGGGTGCCACCCCGGGATCTGGAACGCCGGTGCCGATCGGCGTAGCGCCGATCGGGCGCTGGTTTTCTGGTGTCGGCAGCCGAAAGCGTGGCGGGTTCTTGCCTTTCGGCCGTTTCTGGTCAGGGCTGATTGTGGCGTTGTCCTGGGCTGTGCCGGCAGCTCTAGCCATCCAGTCTCAGGGACTGGAACTTCAAGATGCTGGGAAGAAGTTCTTAGGTTTTTCATCAGCTTCTCGTTTGGTTGCGACGTCTCTGCTCGGTTGTGGCGCTGCCGCCGTCTCGTCAGGAGCCGTGACGTCGGGCTCCTTTTCCGTTTGAGGATGCAGGAGAGGCTCCTCTCCTCTCCGTAGATTATTGGGATCGATGCCCTTCTGGTCTCGGAGCGTCGTGTTCGTCGTGGAGCGTTTTTGGCGCTGTGGCCGTCGCGTGGTCTATAAGGTTCTGCGGAGCGTCTGTCGGCCCGGGTGCGCGTTTGGCTCGGAGCTGCTCTGCCCGGACGCGTAGAGGCAGGGGAGTGTGCACGGAGCTCTGGCGGTCCCCGGTTAACCTGCTGACGCATCGAATTGCGTGGGCAGAGGCGGTGCGGTCATCTGGGATGGAGTAGCCGTGGGCAGGGGAGCGGAGGGTCCCCGCGCAGGCGTTTGAGAGCCTCCACGAGAGCTTGGGACGTTCTTGCGCCACAGAAAGCAGACCTGTGGGCTGGTCAGGCTGTTGATGGGCTGCTGGGTGACTTGCAGAATCACCTGATTTCAGGAGCAGGGGGACAACTTGGCCCGGAAGAGCGACGGAGGAGGCGAGCTGTGCGCCGTAAGCAGGTGGGTCGGTGGGTGGTGCCAGAGGGGAGCTGTGCCGTGTGGCTCTAGCTAAGCTCGGTCGTTTCTCTGTTTCCTAGGTGCGAAGCGAAGAGGAAAGCGGGCTGTCGGCAGCTCAGCTCCTCGGGCCAGGTGAGCACGGAGTGCTGGGCCGAAGCGGCAGCTCGTTTCAGGTCCCGTGTTGCTGGCGCGGGTCCGAGCGTCCGTTGGTGGTGTTTTACAGGCGGCAGCTGAGCGTCTCGGCGGTCCGCGGCGTGGCAGTCAAAAGCAAGGGCGGCCGGGTGGGCGAGCGGCCCAGGTAAGGGAGGGCGAGCTGGGACCGTCTGCGGGCAGGCTGTGTTTTCGGGTGGCGTCCGAGCGCGTGCCTCTGGTTTTACGGGTGCCTCAGACGAGCCGGCAGGGGCGAAGCCGCACGCCGGCCGGCAGCCGAGAAGGTGAGGCGGCGGTGGGCGTTGAGGAGCCCGGTATTGCCCGGTCTCTCGCTTCATCTTTTCCTTCTCACTTTGCAGGCGCTTTGTGGGCCCTCTGGACCGGGAGGAGCATTTGCGGTGAGCCGGGCTAGGGGCGAGGAGGAGCGTGGGGCCGGGGACTCGTTCCCGGCGCCACGGTTTTTTTTTGCTTCTCGCCGTCGTAGGCGTCACCAGCGCTGAGGGTTTGTGACCGCGCCAGCGGCAGGACACGCCGACCGGACCGCCCTGGGGCTCAGCAGGAGGTGGGTGTCGCGGACGGACTCGGCGTTTGCCCCGCGGCGCCGTGTGCCGGCGTGGCTTAGCGAGCGCGTGCTTTCTCGTGCTCCTGCAGGCGCTGAAGAGGAACCCGGCGACGCGGGAAGACGGCCGTTGGCGCACGTGGCGTTTTCCTCTGCCGAAGATGGGTTCGGTCCCTCGGCCCTCTGAAAGCTAAGTGGAGGCGCGAGGGCTGGGAAGGGGCCGGGAATGGCAGGGACGGGGGGTTTAGCTCTGCTAAGGGCAAGGGCCGTCCAGGAACCGCGCCCTTGGCGCGGGTCAAGGGCCCGGGGACCTTTACCGTGCGATGCCAGCGTGTGCCGGGCAGGGCAGCTCCAGCCTGCGTCTGCGTTGTGGTGTAGTTCGGGAAGCCTGCCTTGCGCCTGTCAGCCGATCCTGGGGTCTCGTTGCGTTCGAGGGGCACGGAAGGCCTCTCGGGTGCCACCCCGGGATCTGGAACGCCGGTGCCGATCGGCGTAGCGCCGATCGGGCGCTGGTTTTCTGGTGTCGGCAGCCGAAAGCGTGGCGGGTTCTTGCCTTTCGGCCGTTTCTGGTCAGGGCTGATTGTGGCGTTGTCCTGGGCTGTGCCGGCAGCTCTAGCCATCCAGTCTCAGGGACTGGAACTTCAAGATGCTGGGAAGAAGTTCTTAGGTTTTTCATCAGCTTCTCGTTTGGTTGCGACGTCTCTGCTCGGTTGTGGCGCTGCCGCCGTCTCGTCAGGAGCCGTGACGTCGGGCTCCTTTCCCGTTTGAGGATGCAGGAGAGGCTCCTCTCCTCCCCGTAGATTATTGGGATCGATGCCCTTCTGGTCTCGGAGCGTCGTGTTCGTCGTGGAGCGTTTTTGGCGCTGTGGCCGTCGCGTGGTCTATAAGGTTCTGCGGAGCGTCTGTCGGCCCGGGTGCGCGTTTGGCTCGGAGCTGCTCTGCCCGGACGCGTAGAGGCAGGGGAGTGTGCACGGAGCTCTGGCGGTCCCCGGTTAACCTGCTGACGCATCGAATTGCGTGGGCAGAGGCGGTGCGGTCATCTGGGATGGAGTAGCCGTGGGCAGGGGAGCGGAGGGTCCCCGCGCAGGCGTTTGAGAGCCTCCACGAGAGCTTGGGACGTTATTGCGCCACAGAAAGCAGACCTGTGGGCTGGTCAGGCTGTTGATGGGCTGCTGGGTGACTTGCAGAATCACCTGATTTCAGGAGCAGAGGGACAACTTGGCCCGGAAGAGCGACGGAGGAGGCGAGCTGTGCGCCGTAAGCAGGTGGGTCGGTGGGTGGTGCCAGAGGGGAGCTGTGCCGTGTGGCTCTAGCTAAGCTCGGTCGTTCCTCTGTTTCCTAGGTGCGAAGCGAAGAGGAAAGCGGGCTGTCGGCAGCTCAGCTCCTCGGGCCAGGTGAGCACGGAGTGCTGGGCCGAAGCGGCAGCTCGTTTCAGGTCCCGTGTTGGTGGCGCGGGTCCGAGCGTCCTTTGGTGGTGTTTTACAGGCGGCAGCTGAGCGTCTCGGCGGTCCGCGGCGTGGCAGTCAAAAGCAAGGGCGGCCGGGTGGGCGAGCGGCCCAGGTAAGGGAGGGCGAGCTGGGACCGTCTGCGGGCAGGCTGTGTTTTCGGGCGGCGTCCGAGCGCGTGCCTCTGGTTTTGCGGGTGCCGCAGACGAGCCGGCAGGGGCGAAGCCGCACGCCGGCCGGCAGCCGAGAAGGTGAGGCGGCGGTGGGCGTTGAGGAGCCCGGTATTGCCCGGTCTCTCGCTTCATCTTTTCCTTCTCGCTTTGCAGGCGCTTTGTGGGCCCTCTGGACCGGGAGGAGCATTTGCGGTGAGCCGGGCTAGGGGCGAGGAGGAGCGTGGGGCCGGGGACTCGTTCCCGGCGCCACGGTTTTTTTTGCTTCTCGCCGTCGTAGGCGTCACCAGCGCTGAGGGTTTGTGACCGCGCCAGCGGCAGGACACGCCGACCGGACCGCCCTGGGGCTCAGCAGGAGGTGGGTGTCGCGGACGGACTCGGCGTTTGCCCCGCGGCGCCGTGTGCCGGCGTGGCTTAGCGAGCGCGTGCTTTCTCGTGCTCCTGCAGGCGCTGAAGAGGAACCCGGCGACGCGGGAAGACGGCCGTTGGCGCACGTGGCGTTTTCCTCTGCCGAAGATGGGTTCGGTCCCTCGGCCCTCTGAAAGCTAAGTGGAGGCGCGAGGGCTGGGAAGGGGCCGGGAATGGCAGGGCCGGGGGGTTTAGCTCTGCTAAGGGCAAGGGCCGTCCAGGAACCGCGCCCTTGGCGCGGGTCAAGGGCCCGGGGACCCTTACCGTGCGATGCCAGCGTGTGCCGGGCAGGGCAGCTCCAGCCTGCGTCTGCGTTGTGGTGTAGTTCGGGAAGCCTGCCTTGCGCCTGTCAGCCGATCCTGGGGTCTCGTTGCGTTCGAGGGGCACGGAAGGCCTCTCGGGTGCCACCCCGGGATCTGGAACGCCGGTGCCGATCGGCGTAGCGCCGATCGGGCGCTGGTTTTCTGGTGTCGGCAGCCGAAAGCGTGGCGGGTTCTTGCCTTTCGGCCGTTTCTGGTCAGGGCTGATTGTGGCGTTGTCCTGGGCTGTGCCGGCAGCTCTAGCCATCCAGTCTCAGGGACTGGAACTTCAAGATGCTGGGAAGAAGTTCTTAGGTTTTTCATCAGCTTCTCGTTTGGTTGCGACGTCTCTGCTCGGTTGTGGCGCTGCCGCCGTCTCGTCAGGAGCCGTGACGTCGGGCTCCTTTTCCGTTTGAGGATGCAGGAGAGGCTCCTCTCCTCCCCGTAGATTATTGGGATCGATGCCCTTCTGGTCTCGGAGCGTCGTGTTCGTCGTGGAGCGTTTTTGGCGCTGTGGCCGTCGCGTGGTCTATAAGGTTCTGCGGAGCGTCTGTCGGCCCGGGTGCGCGTTTGGCTCGGAGCTGCTCTGCCCGGACGCGTAGAGGCAGGGGAGGGTGGACGGAGCTCTGGCGGTCCCCGGTTAACCTGCTGACGCGTCGAATTGCGTGGGCAGAGGCGGTGCGGTCATCTGGGATGGAGTAGCCGTGGGCAGGGGAGCGGAGGGTCCCCGCGCAGGCGTTTGAGAGCCTCCACGAGAGCTTGGGACGTTATTGCGCCACAGAAAGCAGACCTGTGGGCTGGTCAGGCTGTTGATGGGCTGCTGGGTGACTTGCAGAATCACCTGATTTCAGGAGCAGAGGGACAACTTGGCCCGGAAGAGCGACGGAGGAGGCGAGCTGTGCGCCGTAAGCAGGTGGGTCGGTGGGTGGTGCCAGAGGGGAGCTGTGCCGTGTGGCTCTAGCTAAGCTCGGTCGTTTCTCTGTTTCCTAGGTGCGAAGCGAAGAGGAAAGCGGGCTGTCGGCAGCTCAGCTCCTCGGGCCAGGTGAGCACGGAGTGCTGGGCCGAAGCGGCAGCTCGTTTCAGGTCCCGTGTTGGTGGCGCGGGTCCGAGCGTCCTTTGGTGGTGTTTTACAGGCGGCAGCTGAGCGTCTCGGCGGTCCGCGGCGTGGCAGTCAAAAGCAAGGGCGGCCGGGTGGGCGAGCGGCCCAGGTAAGGGAGGGCGAGCTGGGACCGTCTGCGGGCAGGCTGTGTTTTCGGGCGGCGTCCGAGCGCGTGCCTCTGGTTTTGCGGGTGCCTCAGACGAGCCGGCAGGGGCGAAGCCGCACGCCGGCCGGCAGCCGAGAAGGTGAGGCGGCGGTGGGCCTTGAGGAGCCCGGTATTGCCCGGTCTCTCGCTTCATCTTTTCCTTCTCGCTTTGCAGGCGCTTTGTGGGCCCTCTGGACCGGGAGGAGCATTTGCGGTGAGCTGGGCTAGGGGCGAGGAGGAGCGTGGGGCCGGGGACTCGTTCCCGGCGCCACGGTTTTTTTTGCTTCTCGCCGTCGTAGGCGTCACCAGCGCTGAGGGTTTGTGACCGCGCCAGCGGCAGGACACGCCGACCGGACCGCCCTGGAGCTCAGCAGGAGGTGGGTGTCGCGGACGGACTCGGCGTTTGCCCCGCGGCGCCGTGTGCCGGCGTGGCTTAGCGAGCGCGTGCTTTCTCGTGCTCCTGCAGGCGCTGAAGAGGAACCCGGCGCCGCGGGAAGACGGCCGTTGGCGCACGTGGCGTTTTCCTCTGCCGAAGATGGGTTCGGTCCCTCGGCCCTCTGAAAGCTAAGTGGAGGCGCGAGGGCTGGGAAGGGGCCGGGAATGGCAGGGCCGGGGGGTTTAGCTCTGCTAAGGGCAAGGGCCGTCCAGGAACCGCGCCCTTGGCGCGGGTCAAGGGCCCGGGGACCCTTACCGTGCGATGCCAGCGTGTGCCGGGCAGGGCAGCTCCAGCCTGCGTCTGCGTTGTGGTGTAGTTCGGGAAGCCTGCCTTGCGCCTGTCAGCCGATCCTGGGGTCTCGTTGCGTTCGAGGGGCACGGAAGGCCTCTCGGGTGCCACCCCGGGATCTGGAACGCCGGTGCCGATCGGCGTAGCGCCGATCGGGCGCTGGTTTTCTGGTGTCGGCAGCCGAAAGCGTGGCGGGTTCTTGCCTTTCGGCCGTTTCTGGTCAGGGCTGATTGTGGCGTTGTCCTGGGCTGTGCCGGCAGCTCTAGCCATCCAGTCTCAGGGACTGGAACTTCAAGATGCTGGGAAGAAGTTCTTAGGTTTTTCATCAGCTTCTCGTTTGGTTGCGACGTCTCTGCTCGGTTGTGGCGCTGCCGCCGTCTCGTCAGGAGCCGTGACGTCGGGCTCCTTTTCCGTTTGAGGATGCAGGAGAGGCTCCTCTCCTCCCCGTAGATTATTGGGATCGATGCCCTTCTGGTCTCGGAGCGTCGTGTTCGTCGTGGAGCGTTTTTGGCGCTGTGGCCGTCGCGTGGTCTATAAGGTTCTGCGGAGCGTCTGTCGGCCCGGGTGCGCGTTTGGCTCGGAGCTGCTCTGCCCGGACGCGTAGAGGCAGGGGAGGGTGGACGGAGCTCTGGCGGTCCCCGGTTAACCTGCTGACGCGTTGAATTGCGTGGGCAGAGGCGGTGCGGTCATCTGGGATGGAGTAGCCGTGGGCAGGGGAGCGGAGGGTCCCCGCGCAGGCGTTTGAGAGCCTCCACGAGAGCTTGGGACGTTATTGCGCCACAGAAAGCAGACCTGTGGGCTGGTCAGGCTGTTGATGGGCTGCTGGGTGACTTGCAGAATCACCTGATTTCAGGAGCAGAGGGACAACTTGGCCCGGAAGAGCGACGGAGGAGGCGAGCTGTGCGCCGTAAGCAGGTGGGTCGGTGGGTGGTGCCAGAGGGGAGCTGTGCCGTGTGGCTCTAGCTAAGCTCGGTCGTTTCTCTGTTTCCTAGGTGCGAAGCGAAGAGGAAAGCGGGCTGTCGGCAGCTCAGCTCCTCGGGCCAGGTGAGCACGGAGTGCTGGGCCGAAGCGGCAGCTCGTTTCAGGTCCCGTGTTGCTGGCGCGGGTCCGAGCGTCCTTTGGTGGTGTTTTACAGGCGGCAGCTGAGCGTCTCTGCGGTCCGCGGCGTGGCAGTCAAAAGCAAGGGCGGCCGGGTGGGCGAGCGGCCCAGGTAAGGGAGGGCGAGCTGGGACCGTCTGCGGGCAGGCTGTGTTTTCGGGCGGCGTCCGAGCGCGTGCCTCTGGTTTTGCGGGTGCCGCAGACGAGCCGGCAGGGGCGAAGCAGCACGCCGGCCGGCAGCCGAGAAGGTGAGGCGGCGGTGGGCGTTGAGGAGCCCGGTATTGCCCGGTCTCTCGCTTCATCTTTTCCTTCTCGCTTTGCAGGCGCTTTGTGGGCCCTCTGGACCGGGAGGAGCATTTGCGGTGAGCCGGGCTAGGGGCGAGGAGGAGCGTGGGGCCGGGGACTCGTTCCCGGCGCCACGGTTTTTTTTGCTTCTCGCCGTCGTAGGCGTCACCAGCGCTGAGGGTTTGTGACCGCGCCAGCGGCAGGACACGCCGACCGGACCGCCCTGGGGCTCAGCAGGAGGTGGGTGTCGCGGACGGACTCGGCGTTTGCCCCGCGGCGCCGTGTGCCGGCGTGGCTTAGCGAGCGCGTGCTTCCTCGTGCTCCTGCAGGCGCTGAAGAGGAACCCGGCGACGCGGGAAGACGGCCGTTGGCGCACGTGGCGTTTTCCTCTGCCGAAGATGGGTTCGGTCCCTCGGCCCTCTGAAAGCTAAGTGGAGGCGCGAGGGCTGGGAAGGGGCCGGGAATGGCAGGGACGGGGGGTTTAGCTCTGCTAAGGGCAAGGGCTGTCCAGGAACCGCGCCCTTGGCGCGGGTCAAGGGCCCGGGGACCTTTACCGTGCGATGCCAGCGTGTGCCGGGCAGGGCAGCTCCAGCCTGCGTCTGCGTTGTGGTGTAGTTCGGGAAGCCTGCCTTGCGCCTGTCAGCCGATCCTGGGGTCTCGTTGCGTTCGAGGGGCACGGAAGGCCTCTCGGGTGCCACCCCGGGATCTGGAACGCCGGTGCCGATCGGCGTAGCGCCGATCGGGCGCTGGTTTTCTGGTGTCGGCAGCCGAAAGCGTGGCGGGTTCTTGCCTTTCGGCCGTTTCTGGTCAGGGCTGATTGTGGCGTTGTCCTGGGCTGTGCCGGCAGCTCTAGCCATCCAGTCTCAGGGACTGGAACTTCAAGATGCTGGGAAGAAGTTCTTAGGTTTTTCATCAGCTTCTCGTTTGGTTGCGACGTCTCTGCTCGGTTGTGGCGCTGCCGCCGTCTCGTCAGGAGCCGTGACGTCGGGCTCCTTTTCCGTTTGAGGATGCAGGAGAGGCTCCTCTCCTCCCCGTAGATTATTGGGATCGATGCCCTTCTGGTCTCGGAGCGTCGTGTTCGTCGTGGAGCGTTTTTGGCGCTGTGGCCGTCGCGTGGTCTATAAGGTTCTGCGGAGCGTCTGTCGGTCCGGGTGCGCGTTTGGCTCGGAGCTGCTCTGCCCGGACGCGTAGAGGCAGGGGAGGGTGGACGGAGCTCTGGCGGTCCCCGGTTAACCTGCTGACGCGTCGAATTGCGTGGGCAGAGGCGGTGCGGTCATCTGGGATGGAGTAGCCGTGGGCAGGGGAGCGGAGGGTCCCCGCGCAGGCGTTTGAGAGCCTCCACGAGAGCTTGGGACGTTATTGCGCCACAGAAAGCAGACCTGTGGGCTGGTCAGGCTGTTGATGGGCTGCTGGGTGACTTGCAGAATCACCTGATTTCAGGAGCAGAGGGACAACTTGGCCCGGAAGAGCGACGGAGGAGGCGAGCTGTGCGCCGTAAGCAGGTGGGTCGGTGGGTGGTGCCAGAGGGGAGCTGTGCCGTGTGGCTCTAGCTAAGCTCGGTCGTTTCTCTGTTTCCTAGGTGCGAAGCGAAGAGGAAAGCGGGCTGTCGGCAGCTCAGCTCCTCGGGCCAGGTGAGCACGGAGTGCTGGGCCGAAGCGGCAGCTCGTTTCAGGTCCCGTGTTGGTGGCGCGGGTCCGAGCGTCCTTTGGTGGTGTTTTACAGGCGGCAGCTGAGCGTCTCGGCGGTCCGTGGCGTGGCAGTCAAAAGCAAGGGCGGCCGGGTGGGCGAGCGGCCCAGGTAAGGGAGGGCGAGCTGGGACCGTCTGCGGGCAGGCTGTGTTTTCGGGCGGCGTCCGAGCGCGTGCCTCTGGTTTTGCGGGTGCCTCAGACGAGCCGGCAGGGGCGAAGCCGCACGCCGGCCGGCAGCCGAGAAGGTGAGGCGGCGGTGGGCCTTGAGGAGCCCGGTATTGCCCGGTCTCTCGCTTCATCTTTTCCTTCTCGCTTTGCAGGCGCTTTGTGGGCCCTCTGGACCGGGAGGAGCATTTGCGGTGAGCCGGGCTAGGGGCGAGGAGGAGCGTGGGGCCGGGGACTCGTTCCCGGCGCCACGGTTTTTTTTGCTTCTCGCCGTCGTAGGCGTCACCAGCGCTGAGGGTTTGTGACCGCGCCAGCGGCAGGACACGCCGACCGGACCGCCCTGGAGCTCAGCAGGAGGTGGGTGTCGCGGACGGACTCGGCGTTTGCCCCGCGGCGCCGTGTGCCGGCGTGGCTTAGCGAGCGCGTGCTTTCTCGTGCTCCTGCAGGCGCTGAAGAGGAACCCGGCGCCGCGGGAAGACGGCCGTTGGCGCACGTGGCGTTTTCCTCTGCCGAAGATGGGTTCGGTCTCTCGGCCCTCTGAAAGCTAAGTGGAGGCGCGAGGGCTGGGAAGGGGCCGGGAATGGCAGGGCCGGGGGGTTTAGCTCTGCTAAGGGCAAGGGCCGTCCAGGAACCGCGCCCTTGGCGCGGGTCAAGGGCCCGGGGACCCTTACCGTGCGATGCCAGCGTGTGCCGGGCAGGGCAGCTCCAGCCTGCGTCTGCGTTGTGGTGTAGTTCGGGAAGCCTGCCTTGCGCCTGTCAGCCGATCCTGGGGTCTCGTTGCGTTCGAGGGGCACGGAAGGCCTCTCGGGTGCCACCCCGGGATCTGGAACGCCGGTGCCGATCGGCGTAGCGCCGATCGGGCGCTGGTTTTCTGGTGTCGGCAGCCGAAAGCGTGGCGGGTTCTTGCCTTTCGGCCGTTTCTGGTCAGGGCTGATTGTGGCGTTGTCCTGGGCTGTGCCGGCAGCTCTAGCCATCCAGTCTCAGGGACTGGAACTTCAAGATGCTGGGAAGAAGTTCTTAGGTTTTTCATCAGCTTCTCGTTTGGTTGCGACGTCTCTGCTCGGTTGTGGCGCTGCCGCCGTCTCGTCAGGAGCCGTGACGTCGGGCTCCTTTCCCGTTTGAGGATGCAGGAGAGGCTCCTCTCCTCCCCGTAGATTATTGGGATCGATGCCCTTCTGGTCTCGGAGCGTCGTGTTCGTCGTGGAGCGTTTTTGGCGCTGTGGCCGTCGCGTGGTCTATAAGGTTCTGCGGAGCGTCTGTCGGCCCGGGTGCGCGTTTGGCTCGGAGCTGCTCTGCCCGGACGCGTAGAGGCAGGGGAGGGTGGACGGAGCTCTGGCGGTCCCCGGTTAACCTGCTGACGCGTTGAATTGCGTGGGCAGAGGCGGTGCGGTCATCTGGGATGGAGTAGCCGTGGGCAGGGGAGCGGAGGGTCCCCGCGCAGGCGTTTGAGAGCCTCCACGAGAGCTTGGGACGTTATTGCGCCACAGAAAGCAGACCTGTGGGCTGGTCAGGCTGTTGATGGGCTGCTGGGTGACTTGCAGAATCACCTGATTTCAGGAGCAGAGGGACAACTTGGCCCGGAAGAGCGACGGAGGAGGCGAGCTGTGCGCCGTAAGCAGGTGGGTCGGTGGGTGGTGCCAGAGGGGAGCTGTGCCGTGTGGCTCTAGCTAAGCTCGGTCGTTTCTCTGTTTCCTAGGTGCGAAGCGAAGAGGAAAGCGGGCTGTCGGCAGCTCAGCTCCTCGGGCCAGGTGAGCACGGAGTGCTGGGCCGAAGCGGCAGCTCGTTTCAGGTCCCGTGTTGCTGGCGCGGGTCCGAGCGTCCTTTGGTGGTGTTTTACAGGCGGCAGCTGAGCGTCTCTGCGGTCCGCGGCGTGGCAGTCAAAAGCAAGGGCGGCCGGGTGGGCGAGCGGCCCAGGTAAGGGAGGGCGAGCTGGGACCGTCTGCGGGCAGGCTGTGTTTTCGGGCGGCGTCCGAGCGCGTGCCTCTGGTTTTGCGGGTGCCGCAGACGAGCCGGCAGGGGCGAAGCAGCACGCCGGCCGGCAGCCGAGAAGGTGAGGCGGCGGTGGGCCTTGAGGAGCCCGGTATTGCCCGGTCTCTCGCTTCATCTTTTCCTTCTCGCTTTGCAGGCGCTTTGTGGGCCCTCTGGACCGGGAGGAGCATTTGCGGTGAGCCGGGCTAGGGGCGAGGAGGAGCGTGGGGCCGGGGACTCGTTCCCGGCGCCACGGTTTTTTTTTGCTTCTCGCCGTCGTAGGCGTCACCAGCGCTGAGGGTTTGTGACCGCGCCAGCGGCAGGACACGCCGACCGGACCGCCCTGGGGCTCAGCAGGAGGTGGGTGTCGCGGACGGACTCGGCGTTTGCCCCGCGGCGCCGTGTGCCGGCGTGGCTTAGCGAGCGCGTGCTTCCTCGTGCTCCTGCAGGCGCTGAAGAGGAACCCGGCGACGCGGGAAGACGGCCGTTGGCGCACGTGGCGTTTTCCTCTGCCGAAGATGGGTTCGGTCCCTCGGCCCTCTGAAAGCTAAGTGGAGGCGCGAGGGCTGGGAAGGGGCCGGGAATGGCAGGGACGGGGGGTTTAGCTCTGCTAAGGGCAAGGGCTGTCCAGGAACCGCGCCCTTGGCGCGGGTCAAGGGCCCGGGGACCTTTACCGTGCGATGCCAGCGTGTGCCGGGCAGGGCAGCTCCAGCCTGCGTCTGCGTTGTGGTGTAGTTCGGGAAGCCTGCCTTGCGCCTGTCAGCCGATCCTGGGGTCTCGTTGCGTTCGAGGGGCACGGAAGGCCTCTCGGGTGCCACCCCGGGATCTGGAACGCCGGTGCCGATCGGCGTAGCGCCGATCGGGCGCTGGTTTTCTGGTGTCGGCAGCCGAAAGCGTGGCGGGTTCTTGCCTTTCGGCCGTTTCTGGTCAGGGCTGATTGTGGCGTTGTCCTGGGCTGTGCCGGCAGCTCTAGCCATCCAGTCTCAGGGACTGGAACTTCAAGATGCTGGGAAGAAGTTCTTAGGTTTTTCATCAGCTTCTCGTTTGGTTGCGACGTCTCTGCTCGGTTGTGGCGCTGCCGCCGTCTCGTCAGGAGCCGTGACGTCGGGCTCCTTTTCCGTTTGAGGATGCAGGAGAGGCTCCTCTCCTCTCCGTAGATTATTGGGATCGATGCCCTTCTGGTCTCGGAGCGTCGTGTTCGTCGTGGAGCGTTTTTGGCGCTGTGGCCGTCGCGTGGTCTATAAGGTTCTGCGGAGCGTCTGTCGGCCCGGGTGCGCGTTTGGTTCGGAGCTGCTCT
Organism: Columba livia; assembly: GCF_036013475.1. NCBI lineage: Eukaryota > Metazoa > Chordata > Aves > Columbiformes > Columbidae > Columba > Columba livia. The sequence goes on from NW_027043300.1 coordinate 151,817, forward strand.
GCCCGGACGCGTAGAGGCAGGGGAGGGTGGACGGAGCTCTGGCGGTCCCCGGTTAACCTGCTGACGCGTCGAATTGCGTGGGCAGAGGCGGTGCGGTCATCTGGGATGGAGTAGCCGTGGGCAGGGGAGCGGAGGGTCCCCGCGCAGGCGTTTGGGAGCCTCCACGAGAGCTTGGGACGTTATTGCGCCACAGAAAGCAGACCTGTGGGCTGGTCAGGCTGTTGATGGGCTGCTGGGTGACTTGCAGAATCACCTGATTTCAGGAGCAGAGGGACAACTTGGCCCGGAAGAGCGACGGAGGAGGCGAGCTGTGCGCCGTAAGCAGGTGGGTCGGTGGGTGGTGCCAGAGGGGAGCTGTGCCGTGTGGCTCTAGCTGAGCTCGGTCGTTTCTCTGTTTCCTAGGTGCGAAGCGAAGAGGAAAGCGGGCTGTCGGCAGCTCAGCTCCTCGGGCCAGGTGAGCACGGAGTGCTGGGCCGAAGCGGCAGCTCGTTTCAGGTCCCGTGTTGGTGGCGCGGGTCCGAGCGTCCTTTGGTGGTGTTTTACAGGCGGCAGCTGAGCGTCTCGGCGGTCCGCGGCGTGGCAGTCAAAAGCAAGGGCGGACGGGTGGGCGAGCGGCCCAGGTAAGGGAGGGCGAGCTGGGACCGTCTGCGGGCAGGCTGTGTTTTCGGGCGGCGTCCGAGCGCGTGCCTCTGGTTTTGCGGGTGCCGCAGACGAGCCGGCAGGGGCGAAGCCGCACGCCGGCCGGCAGCCGAGAAGGTGAGGCGGCGGTGGGCGTTGAGGAGCCCGGTATTGCCCGGTCTCTCGCTTCATCTTTTCCTTCTCGCTTTGCAGGCGCTTTGTGGGCCCTCTGGACCGGGAGGAGCATTTGCGGTGAGCCGGGCTAGGGGCGAGGAGGAGCGTGGGGCCGGGGACTCGTTCCCGGCGCCACGGTTTTTTTTGCTTCTCGCCGTCGTAGGCGTCACCAGCGCTGAGGGTTTGTGACCGCGCCAGCGGCAGGACACGCCGACCGGACCGCCCTGGAGCTCAGCAGGAGGTGGGTGTCGCGGACGGACTCGACGTTTGCCCCGCGGCGCCGTGTGCTGGCGTGGCTTAGCGAGCGCGTGCTTTCTCGTGCTCCTGCAGGCGCTGAAGAGGAACCCGGCGACGCGGGAAGACGGCCGTTGGCGCACGTGGCGTTTTCCTCTGCCGAAGATGGGTTCGGTCCCTCGGCCCTCTGAAAGCTAAGTGGAGGCGCGAGGGCTGGGAAGGGGCCGGGAATGGCAGGGCCGGGGGGTTTAGTTCTGCTAAGGGCAAGGGCCGTCCAGGAACCGCGCCCTTGGCGCGGGTCAAGGGCCCGGGGACCCTTACCGTGCGATGCCAGCGTGTGCCGGGCAGGGCAGCTCCAGCCTGCGTCTGCGTTGTGGTGTAGTTCGGGAAGCCTGCCTTGCGCCTGTCAGCCGATCCTGGGGTCTCGTTGCGTTCGAGGGGCACGGAAGGCCTCTCGGGTGCCACCCCGGGATCTGGAACGCCGGTGCCGATCGGCGTAGCGCCGATCGGGCTCTGGTTTTCTGGTGTCGGCAGCCGAAAGCGTGGCGGGTTCTTGCCTTTCGGCCGTTTCTGGTCAGGGCTGATTGTGGCGTTGTCCTGGGCTGTGCCGGCAGCTCTAGCCATCCAGTCTCAGGGACTGGAACTTCAAGATGCTGGGAAGAAGTTCTTAGGTTTTTCATCAGCTTCTCGTTTGGTTGCGACGTCTCTGCTCGGTTGTGGCGCTGCCGCCGTCTCGTCAGGAGCCGTGACGTCGGGCTCCTTTTCCGTTTGAGGATGCAGGAGAGGCTCCTCTCCTCCCCGTAGATTATTGGGATCGATGCCCTTCTGGTCTCGGAGCGTCGTGTTCGTCGTGGAGCGTTTTTGGCGCTGTGGCCGTCGCGTGGTCTATAAGGTTCTGCGGAGCGTCTGTCGGTCCGGGTGCGCGTTTGGCTCGGAGCTGCTCTGCCCGGACGCGTAGAGGCAGGGGAGGGTGGACGGAGCTCTGGCGGTCCCCGGTTAACCTGCTGACGCGTTGAATTGCGTGGGCAGAGGCGGTGCGGTCATCTGGGATGGAGTAGCCGTGGGCAGGGGAGCGGAGGGTCCCCGCGCAGGCGTTTGAGAGCCTCCACGAGAGCTTGGGACGTTATTGCGCCACAGAAAGCAGACCTGTGGGCTGGTCAGGCTGTTGATGGGCTGCTGGGTGACTTGCAGAATCACCTGATTTCAGGAGCAGAGGGACAACTTGGCCCGGAAGAGCGACGGAGGAGGCGAGCTGTGCGCCGTAAGCAGGTGGGTCGGTGGGTGGTGCCAGAGGGGAGCTGTGCCGTGTGGCTCTAGCTAAGCTCGGTCGTTTCTCTGTTTCCTAGGTGCGAAGCGAAGAGGAAAGCGGGCTGTCGGCAGCTCAGCTCCTCGGGCCAGGTGAGCACGGAGTGCTGGGCCGAAGCGGCAGCTCGTTTCAGGTCCCATGTTCCTGGCGCGGGTCCGAGCGTCCTTTGGTGGTGTTTTACAGGCGGCAGCTGAGCGTCTCGGCGGTCCGCGGCGTGGCAGTCAAAAGCAAGGGCGGCCGGGTGGGCGAGCGGCCGAGGTAAGGGAGGGCGAGCTGGGACCGTCTGCGGGCAGGCTGTGTTTTCGGGCGGCGTCCGAGCGCGTGCCTCTGGTTTTGCGGGTGCCGCAGACGAGCCGGCAGGGGCGAAGCCGCACGCCGGCCGGCAGCCGAGAAGGTGAGGCGGCGGTGGGCGTTGAGGAGCCCGGTATTGCCCGGTCTCTCGCTTCATCTTTTCCTTCTCGCTTTGCAGGCGCTTTGTGGGCCCTCTGGACCGGGAGGAGCATTTGCGGTGAGCCGGGCTAGGGGCGAGGAGGAGCGTGGGGCCGGGGACTCGTTCCCGGCGCCACGTTTTTTTTTGCTTCTCGCCGTCGTAGGCGTCACCAGCGCTGAGGGTTTGTGACCGCGCCAGCGGCAGGACACGCCGACCGGACCGCCCTGGGGCTCAGCAGGAGGTGGGTGTCGCGGACGGACTCGGCGTTTGCCCCGCGGCGCCGTGTGCCCGCGTGGCTTAGCGAGCGCGTGCTTTCTCGTGCTCCTGCAGGCGCTGAAGAGGAACCCGGCGCCGCGGGAAGACGGCCGTTGGCGCACGTGGCGTTTTCCTCTGCCGAAGATGGGTTCGGTCCCTCGGCCCTCTGAAAGCTAAGTGGAGGCGCGAGGGCTGGGAAGGGGCCGGGAATGGCAGGGCCGGGGGGTTTAGCTCTGCTAAGGGCAAGGGCCCTCCAGGAACCGCGCCCTTGGCGCGGGTCAAGGGCCCGGGGACCCTTACCGTGCGATGCCAGCGTGTGCCGGGCAGGGCAGCTCCAGCCTGCGTCTGCGTTGTGGTGTGGTTCGGGAAGCCTGCCTTGCGCCTGTCAGCCGATCCTGGGGTCTCGTTGCATTCGAGGGGCACGGAAGGCCTCTCGGGTGCCACCCCGGGATCTGGAACGCCGGTGCCGATCGGCGTAGCGCCGATCGGGCGCTGGTTTTCTGGTGTCGGCAGCCGAAAGCGTGGCGGGTTCTTGCCTTTCGGCCGTTTCTGGTCAGGGCTGATTGTGGCGTTGTCCTGGGCTGTGCCGGCAGCTCTAGCCATCCAGTCTCAGGGACTGGAACTTCAAGATGCTGGGAAGAAGTTCTTAGGTTTTTCATCAGCTTCTCGTTTGGTTGCGACATCTCTGCTCGGTTGTGGCGCTGCCGCCGTCTCGTCAGGAGCCGTGACGTCGGGCTCCTTTTCCGTTTGAGGATGCAGGAGAGGCTCCTCTCCTCCCCGTAGATTATTGGGATCGATGCCCTTCTGGTCTCGGAGCGTCGTGTTCGTCGTGGAGCGTTTTTGGCGCTGTGGCCGTCGCGTGGTCTATAAGGTTCTGCGGAGCGTCTGTCGGCCCGGGTGCGCGTTTGGCTCGGAGCTGCTCTGCCCGGACGCGTAGAGGCAGGGGAGGGTGGACGGAGCTCTGGCGGTCCCCGGTTAACCTGCTGACGCGTCGAATTGCGTGGGCAGAGGCGGTGCGGTCATCTGGGATGGAGTAGCCGTGGGCAGGGGAGCGGAGGGTCCCCGCGCAGGCGTTTGAGAGCCTCCACGAGAGCTTGGGACGTTATTGCGCCACAGAAAGCAGACCTGTGGGCTGGTCAGGCTGTTGATGGGCTGCTGGGTGACTTGCAGAATCACCTGATTTCAGGAGCAGAGGGACAACTTGGCCCGGAAGAGCGACGGAGGAGGCGAGCTGTGCGCCGTAAGCAGGTGGGTCGGTGGGTGGTGCCAGAGGGGAGCTGTGCCGTGTGGCTCTAGCTAAGCTCGGTCGTTTCTCTGTTTCCTAGGAGCGAAGCGAAGAGGAAAGCGGGCTGTCGGCAGCTCAGCTCCTCGGGCCAGGTGAGCACGGAGTGCTGGGCCGAAGCGGCAGCTCGTTTCAGGTCCCGTGTTGGTGGCGCGGGTCCGAGCGTCCTTTGGTGGTGTTTTACAGGCGGCAGCTGAGCGTCTCGGCGGTCCGCAGCGTGGCAGTCAAAAGCAAGGGCGGCCGGGTGGGCGAGCGGCCCAGGTAAGGGAGGGCGAGCTGGGACCGTCTGCGGGCAGGCTGTGTTTTCGGGCGGCGTCCGAGCGCCTGCCTCTGGTTTTGCGGGTGCCGCAGACGAGCCGGCAGGGGCGAAGCCGCACGCCGGCCGGCAGCCGAGAAGGTGAGGCGGCGGTGGGCGTTGCGGAGCCCGGTATTGCCCGGTCTCTCGCTTCATCTTTTCCTTCTCGCTTTGCAGGCGCTTTGTGGGCCCTCTGGACCGGGAGGAGCATTTGCGGTGAGCCGGGCTAGGGGCGAGGAGGAGCGTGGGGCCGGGGACTCGTTCCCGGCGCCACGTTTTTTTTTTGCTTCTCGCCGTCGTAGGCGTCACCAGCGCTGAGGGTTTGTGACCGCGCCAGCGGCAGGACACGCCGACCGGACCGCCCTGGGGCTCAGCAGGAGGTGGGTGTCGCGGACGGACTCGGCGTTTGCCCCGCGGCGCCGTGTGCCCGCGTGGCTTAGCGAGCGCGTGCTTTCTCGTGCTCCTGCAGGCGCTGAAGAGGAACCCGGCGCCGCGGGAAGACGGCCGTTGGCGCACGTGGCGTTTTCCTCTGCCGAAGATGGGTTCGGTCCCTCGGCCCTCTGAAAGCTAAGTGGAGGCGCGAGGGCTGGGAAGGGGCCGGGAATGGCAGGGCCGGGGGGTTTAGCTCTGCTAAGGGCAAGGGCCCTCCAGGAACCGCGCCCTTGGCGCGGGTCAAGGGCCCGGGGACCCTTACCGTGCGATGCCAGCGTGTGCCGGGCAGGGCAGCTCCAGCCTGCGTCTGCGTTGTGGTGTGGTTCGGGAAGCCTGCCTTGCGCCTGTCAGCCGATCCTGGGGTCTCGTTGCATTCGAGGGGCACGGAAGGCCTCTCGGGTGCCACCCCGGGATCTGGAACGCCGGTGCCGATCGGCGTAGCGCCGATCGGGCGCTGGTTTTCTGGTGTCGGCAGCCGAAAGCGTGGCGGGTTCTTGCCTTTCGGCCGTTTCTGGTCAGGGCTGATTGTGGCGTTGTCCTGGGCTGTGCCGGCAGCTCTAGCCATCCAGTCTCAGGGACTGGAACTTCAAGATGCTGGGAAGAAGTTCTTAGGTTTTTCATCAGCTTCTCGTTTGTTTGCGACGTCTCTGCTCGGTTGTGGCGCTGCCGCCGTCTCGTCAGGAGCCGTGACGTCGGGCTCCTTTTCCGTTTGAGGATGCAGGAGAGGCTCCTCTCCTCCCCGTAGATTATTGGGATCGATGCCCTTCTGGTCTCGGAGCGTCGTGTTCGTCGTGGAGCGTTTTTGGCGCTGTGGCCGTCGCGTGGTCTATAAGGTTCTGCGGAGCGTCTGTCGGCCCGGGTGCGCGTTTGGCTCGGAGCTGCTCTGCCTGGACGCGTAGAGGCAGGGGAGGGTGGACGGAGCTCTGGCGGTCCCCGGTTAACCTGCTGACGCGTCGAATTGCGTGGGCAGAGGCGGTGCGGTCATCTGGGATGGAGTAGCCGTGGGCAGGGGAGCGGAGGGTCCCCGCGCAGGCGTTTGAGAGCCTCCACGAGAGCTTGGGACGTTATTGCGCCACAGAAAGCAGACCTGTGGGCTGGTCAGGCTGTTGATGGGCTGCTGGGTGACTTGCAGAATCACCTGATTTCAGGAGCAGAGGGACAACTTGGCCCGGAAGAGCGACGGAGGATGCGAGCTGTGCGCCGTAAGCAGGTGGGTCGGTGGGTGGTGCCAGAGGGGAGCTGTGCCGTGTGGCTCTAGCTAAGCTCGGTCGTTTCTCTGTTTCCTAGGTGTGAAGCGAAGAGGAAAGCGGGCTGTCGGCAGCTCAGCTCCTCGGGCCAGGTGAGCACGGAGTGCTGGGCCGAAGCGGCAGCTCGTTTCAGGTCCCGTGTTGCTGGCGCGGGTCCGAGCATCCTTTGGTGGTGTTTTACAGGCGGCAGCTGAGCGTCTCGGCGGTCCGCGGCGTGGCAGTCAAAAGCAAGGGCGGCCGGGTGGGCGAGCGGCCCAGGTAAGGGAGGGCGAGCTGGGACCGTCTGCGGGCAGGCTGTGTTTTCGGGCGGCGTCCGAGCGCGTGCCTCTGGTTTTGCGGGTGCCTCAGACGAGCCGGCAGGGGCGAAGCCGCACGCCGGCCGGCAGCCGAGGTGAGGCGGCGGTGGGCGTTGAGGAGCCCGGTATTGCCCGGTTTCTCGCTTCATCTTTTCCTTCTCGCTTTGCAGGCGCTTTGCGGGCCCTCTGGACCGGGAGGAGCATTTGCGGTGAGCCGGGCTAGGGGCGAGGAGGAGCGTGGGGCCGGGGACTCGTTCCCGGCGCCACGGTTTTTTTTTGCTTCTCGCCGTCGTAGGCGTCACCAGCGCTGAGGGTTTGTGACCGCGCCAGCGGCAGGACACGCCGAGCGGACCGCCCTGGAGCTCAGCAGGAGGTGGGTGTCGCGGACGGACTCGGCGTTTGCCCTGCGGCGCCGTGTGCCCGCGTGGCTTAGCGAGCGCGTGCTTTCTCGTGCTCCTGCAGGTGCTGAAGAGGAACCCGGCGCCGCGGGAAGACGGCCGTTGGCGCACGTGGCGTTTTCCTCTGCCGAAGATGGGTTCGGTCCCTCGGCCCTCTGAAAGCTAAGTGGAGGCGCGAGGGCTGGGAAGGGGCCGGGAATGGCAGGGCCGGGGGGTTTAGCTCTGCTAAGGGCAAGGGCCGTCCAGGAACCGCGCCCTTGGCGCGGGTCAAGGGCCCGGGGACCCTTACCGTGCGATGCCAGCGTGTGCCGGGCAGGGCAGCTCCAGCCTGCGTCTGCGTTGTGGTGTAGTTCGGGAAGCCTGCCTTGCGCCTGTCAGCCGATCCTGGGGTCTCGTTGCGTTCGAGGGGCACGGAAGGCCTCTCGGGTGCCACCCCGGGATCTGGAACGCCGGTGCCGATCGGCGTAGCGCCGATCGGGCGCTGGTTTTCTGGTGTCGGCAGCCGAAAGCGTGGCGGGTTCTTGCCTTTCGGCCGTTTCTGGTCAGGGCTGATTGTGGCGTTGTCCTGGGCTGTGCCGGCAGCTCTAGCCATCCAGTCTCAGGGACTGGAACTTCAAGATGCTGGGAAGAAGTTCTTAGGTTTTTCATCAGCTTCTCGTTTGTTTGCGACGTCTCTGCTCGGTTGTGGCGCTGCCGCCGTCTCGTCAGGAGCCGTGACGTCGGGCTCCTTTTCCGTTTGAGGATGCAGGAGAGGCTCCTCTCCTCCCCGTAGATTATTGGGATAGATGCCCTTCTGGTCTCGGAGCGTCGTGTTCGTCGTGGAGCGTTTTTGGCGCTGTGGCCGTCGCGTGGTCTATAAGGTTCTGCGGAGCGTCTGTCGGCCCGGGTGCGCGTTTGGCTCGGAGCTGCTCTGCCCGGACGCGTAGAGGCAGGGGAGGGTGGACGGAGCTCTGGCGGTCCCCGGTTAACCTGCTGACGCGTTGAATTGCGTGGGCAGAGGCGGTGCGGTCATCTGGGATGGAGTAGCCGTGGGCAGGGGAGCGGAGGGTCCCCGCGCAGGCGTTTGAGAGCCTCCACGAGAGCTTGGGACGTTATTGCGCCACAGAAAGCAGACCTGTGGGCTGGTCAGGCTGTTGATGGGCTGCTGGGTGACTTGCAGAATCACCTGATTTCAGGAGCAGAGGGACAACTTGGCCCGGAAGAGCGACGGAGGAGGCGAGCTGTGCGCCGTAAGCAGGTGGGTCGGTGGGTGGTGCCAGAGGGGAGCTGTGCCGTGTGGCTCTAGCTAAGCTCGGTCGTTTCTCTGTTTCCTAGGAGCGAAGCGAAGAGGAAAGCGGGCTGTCGGCAGCTCAGCTCCTCGGGCCAGGTGAGCACGGAGTGCTGGGCCGAAGCGGCAGCTCGTTTCAGGTCCCGTGTTGGTGGCGCGGGTCCGAGCGTCCTTTGGTGGTGTTTTACAGGCGGCAGCTGAGCGTCTCGGCGGTCCGCGGCGTGGCAGTCAAAAGCAAGGGCGGCCGGGTGGGCGAGCGGCCCAGGTAAGGGAGGGCGAGCTGGGACCGTCTGCGGGCAGGCTGTGTTTTCGGGCGGCGTCCGAGCGCGTGCCTCTGGTTTTGCGGGTGCCGCAGACGAGCCGGCAGGGGCGAAGCCGCGCGCCGGCCGGCAGCCGAGAAGGTGAGGCGGCGGTGGGCGTTGAGGAGCCCGGTATTGCCCGGTCTCTCGCTTCATCTTTTCCTTCTCGCTTTGCAGGCGCTTTGTGGGCCCTCTGGACCGGGAGGAGCATTTGCGGTGAGCCGGGCTAGGGGCGAGGAGGAGCGTGGGGCCGGGGACTCGTTCCCGGCGCCACGTTTTTTTTTGCTTCTCGCCGTCGTAGGCGTCACCAGCGCTGAGGGTTTGTGACCGCGCCAGCGGCAGGACACGCCGACCGGACCGCCCTGGGGCTCAGCAGGAGGTGGGTGTCGCGGACGGACTCGGCGTTTGCCCCGCGGCGCCGTGTGCCCGCGTGGCTTAGCGAGCGCGTGCTTTCTCGTGCTCCTGCAGGCGCTGAAGAGGAACCCGGCGCCGCGGGAAGACGGCCGTTGGCGCACGTGGCGTTTTCCTCTGCCGAAGATGGGTTCGGTCCCTCGGCCCTCTGAAAGCTAAGTGGAGGCGCGAGGGCTGGGAAGGGGCCGGGAATGGCAGGGCCGGGGGGTTTAGCTCTGCTAAGGGCAAGGGCCGTCCAGGAACCGCGCCCTTGGCGCGGGTCAAGGGCCCGGGGACCTTTACCGTGCGATGCCAGCGTGTGCCGGGCAGGGCAGCTCCAGCCTGCGTCTGCGTTGTGGTGTAGTTCGGGAAGCCTGCCTTGCGCCTGTCAGCCGATCCTGGGGTCTCGTTGCGTTCGAGGGGCACGGAAGGCCTCTCGGGTGCCACCCCGGGATCTGGAACGCCGGTGCCGATCGGCGTAGCGCCGATCGGGCGCTGGTTTTCTGGTGTCGGCAGCCGAAAGCGTGGCGGGTTCTTGCCTTTCGGCCGTTTCTGGTCAGGGCTGATTGTGGCGTTGTCCTGGGCTGTGCCGGCAGCTCTAGCCATCCAGTCTCAGGGACTGGAACTTCAAGATGCTGGGAAGAAGTTCTTAGGTTTTTCATCAGCTTCTCGTTTGGTTGCGACATCTCTGCTCGGTTGTGGCGCTGCCGCCGTCTCGTCAGGAGCCGTGACGTCGGGCTCCTTTTCCGTTTGAGGATGCAGGAGAGGCTCCTCTCCTCCCCGTAGATTATTGGGATCGATGCCCTTCTGGTCTCGGAGCGTCGTGTTCGTCGTGGAGCGTTTTTGGCGCTGTGGCCGTCGCGTGGTCTATAAGGTTCTGCGGAGCGTCTGTCGGCCCGGGTGCGCGTTTGGCTCGGAGCTGCTCTGCCCGGACGCGTAGAGGCAGGGGAGGGTGGACGGAGCTCTGGCGGTCCCCGGTTAACCTGCTGACGCGTTGAATTGCGTGGGCAGAGGCGGTGCGGTCATCTGGGATGGAGTAGCCGTGGGCAGGGGAGCGGAGGGTCCCCGCGCAGGCGTTTGAGAGCCTCCACGAGAGCTTGGGACGTTATTGCGCCACAGAAAGCAGACCTGTGGGCTGGTCAGGCTGTTGATGGGCTGCTGGGTGACTTGCAGAATCACCTGATTTCAGGAGCAGAGGGACAACTTGGCCCGGAAGAGCGACCGAGGAGGCGAGCTGTGCGCCGTAAGCAGGTGGGTCGGTGGGTGGTGCCAGAGGGGAGCTGTGCCGTGTGGCTCTAGCTAAGCTCGGTCGTTTCTCTGTTTCCTAGGTGCGAAGCGAAGAGGAAAGCGGGCTGTCGGCAGCTCAGCTCCTCGGGCCAGGTGAGCACGGAGTGCTGGGCCGAAGCGGCAGCTCGTTTCAGGTCCCGTGTTGCTGGCGCGGGTCCGAGCGTCCTTTGGTGGTGTTTTACAGGCGGCAGCTGAGCGTCTCGGCGGTCCGCGGCGTGGCAGTCAAAAGCAAGGGCGGCCGGGTGGGCGAGCGGCCCAGGTAAGGGAGGGCGAGCTGGGACCGTCTGCGGGCAGGCTGTGTTTTCGGGCGGCGTCCGAGCGCGTGCCTCTGGTTTTGCGGGTGCCGCAGACGAGCCGGCAGGGGCGAAGCCGCGCGCCGGCCGGCAGCCGAGAAGGTGAGGCGGCGGTGGGCGTTGAGGAGCCCGGTATTGCCCGGTCTCTCGCTTCATCTTTTCCTTCTCGCTTTGCAGGCGCTTTGTGGGCCCTCTGGACCGGGAGGAGCATTTGCGGTGAGCCGGGCTAGGGGCGAGGAGGAGCGTGGGGCCGGGGACTCGTTCCCGGCGCCACGTTTTTTTTTGCTTCTCGCCGTCGTAGGCGTCACCAGCGCTGAGGGTTTGTGACCGCGCCAGCGGCAGGACACGCCGACCGGACCGCCCTGGGGCTCAGCAGGAGGTGGGTGTCGCGGACGGACTCGGCGTTTGCCCCGCGGCGCCGTGTGCCGGCGTGGCTTAGCGAGCGCGTGCTTTCTCGTGCTCCTGCAGGCGCTGAAGAGGAACCCGGCGCCGCGGGAAGACGGCCGTTGGCGCACGTGGCGTTTTCCTCTGCCGAAGATGGGTTCGGTCCCTCGGCCCTCTGAAAGCTAAGTGGAGGCGCGAGGGCTGGGAAGGGGCCGGGAATGGCAGGGCCGGGGGGTTTAGCTCTGCTAAGGGCAAGGGCCGTCCAGGAACCGCGCCCTTGGCGCGGGTCAAGGGCCCGGGGACCTTTACCGTGCGATGCCAGCGTGTGCCGGGCAGGGCAGCTCCAGCCTGCGTCTGCGTTGTGGTGTAGTTCGGGAAGCCTGCCTTGCGCCTGTCAGCCGATCCTGGGGTCTCGTTGCGTTCGAGGGGCACGGAAGGCCTCTCGGGTGCCACCCCGGGATCTGGAACGCCGGTGCCGATCGGCGTAGCGCCGATCGGGCGCTGGTTTTCTGGTGTCGGCAGCCGAAAGCGTGGCGGGTTCTTGCCTTTCGGCCGTTTCTGGTCAGGGCTGATTGTGGCGTTGTCCTGGGCTGTGCCGGCAGCTCTAGCCATCCAGTCTCAGGGACTGGAACTTCAAGATGCTGGGAAGAAGTTCTTAGGTTTTTCATCAGCTTCTCGTTTGGTTGCGACGTCTCTGCTCGGTTGTGGCGCTGCCGCCGTCTCGTCAGGAGCCGTGACGTCGGGCTCCTTTTCCGTTTGAGGATGCAGGAGAGGCTCCTCTCCTCCCCGTAGATTATTGGGATCGATGCCCTTCTGGTCTCGGAGCGTCGTGTTCGTCGTGGAGCGTTTTTGGCGCTGTGGCCGTCGCGTGGTCTATAAGGTTCTGCGGAGCGTCTGTCGGCCCGGGTGCGCGTTTGGCTCGGAGCTGCTCTGCCCGGACGCGTAGAGGCAGGGGAGGGTGGACGGAGCTCTGGCGGTCCCCGGTTAACCTGCTGACGCGTTGAATTGCGTGGGCAGAGGCGGTGCGGTCATCTGGGATGGAGTAGCCGTGGGCAGGGGAGCGGAGGGTCCCCGCGCAGGCGTTTGAGAGCCTCCACGAGAGCTTGGGACGTTATTGCGCCACAGAAAGCAGACCTGTGGGCTGGTCAGGCTGTTGATGGGCTGCTGGGTGACTTGCAGAATCACCTGATTTCAGGAGCAGAGGGACAACTTGGCCCGGAAGAGCGACGGAGGAGGCGAGCTGTGCGCCGTAAGCAGGTGGGTCGGTGGGTGGTGCCAGAGGGGAGCTGTGCCGTGTGGCTCTAGCTAAGCTCGGTCGTTTCTCTGTTTCCTAGGTGCGAAGCGAAGAGGAAAGCGGGCTGTCGGCAGCTCAGCTCCTCGGGCCAGGTGAGCACGGAGTGCTGGGCCGAAGCGGCAGCTCGTTTCAGGTCCCGTGTTGCTGGCGCGGGTCCGAGCGTCCTTTGGTGGTGTTTTACAGGCGGCAGCTGAGCGTCTCGGCGGTCCGCGGCGTGGCAGTCAAAAGCAAGGGCGGCCGGGTGGGCGAGCGGCCCAGGTAAGGGAGGGCGAGCTGGGACCGTCTGCGGGCAGGCTGTGTTTTCGGGCGGCGTCCGAGCGCCTGCCTCTGGTTTTGCGGGTGCCGCAGACGAGCCGGCAGGGGCGAAGCCGCGCGCCGGCCGGCAGCCGAGAAGGTGAGGCGGCGGTGGGCGTTGAGGAGCCCGGTATTGCCCGGTCTCTCGCTTCATCTTTTCCTTCTCGCTTTGCAGGCGCTTTGTGGGCCCTCTGGACCGGGAGGAGCATTTGCGGTGAGCCGGGCTAGGGGCGAGGAGGAGCGTGGGGCCGGGGACTCGTTCCCGGCGCCACGTTTTTTTTTGCTTCTCGCCGTCGTAGGCGTCACCAGCGCTGAGGGTTTGTGACCGCGCCAGCGGCAGGACACGCCGACCGGACCGCCCTGGGGCTCAGCAGGAGGTGGGTGTCGCGGACGGACTCGGCGTTTGCCCCGCGGCGCCGTGTGCCGGCGTGGCTTAGCGAGCGCGTGCTTTCTCGTGCTCCTGCAGGCGCTGAAGAGGAACCCGGCGCCGCGGGAAGACGGCCGTTGGCGCACGTGGCGTTTTCCTCTGCCGAAGATGGGTTCGGTCCCTCGGCCCTCTGAAAGCTAAGTGGAGGCGCGAGGGCTGGGAAGGGGCCGGGAATGGCAGGGCCGGGGGGTTTAGCTCTGCTAAGGGCAAGGGCCGTCCAGGAACCGCGCCCTTGGCGCGGGTCAAGGGCCCGGGGACCTTTACCGTGCGATGCCAGCGTGTGCCGGGCAGGGCAGCTCCAGCCTGCGTCTGCGTTGTGGTGTAGTTCGGGAAGCCTGCCTTGCGCCTGTCAGCCGATCCTGGGGTCTCGTTGCGTTCGAGGGGCACGGAAGGCCTCTCGGGTGCCACCCCGGGATCTGGAACGCCGGTGCCGATCGGCGTAGCGCCGATCGGGCGCTGGTTTTCTGGTGTTGGCAGCCGAAAGCGTGGCGGGTTCTTGCCTTTCGGCCGTTTCTGGTCAGGGCTGATTGTGGCGTTGTCCTGGGCTGTGCCGGCAGCTCTAGCCATCCAGTCTCAGGGACTGGAACTTCAAGATGCTGGGAAGAAGTTCTTAGGTTTTTCATCAGCTTCTCGTTTGGTTGCGACGTCTCTGCTCGGTTGTGGCGCTGCCGCCGTCTCGTCAGGAGCCGTGACGTCGGGCTCCTTTTCCGTTTGAGGATGCAGGAGAGGCTCCTCTCCTCCCCGTAGATTATTGGGATCGATGCCCTTCTGGTCTCGGAGCGTCGTGTTCGTCGTGGAGCGTTTTTGGTGCTGTGGCCGTCGCGTGGTCTATAAGGTTCTGCGGAGCGTCTGTCGGCCCGGGTGCGCGTTTGGCTCGGAGCTGCTCTGCCCGGACGCGTAGAGGCAGGGGAGGGTGGACGGAGCTCTGGCGGTCCCCGGTTAACCTGCTGACGCGTTAAATTGCGTGGGCAGAGGCGGTGCGGTCATCTGGGATGGAGTAGCCGTGGGCAGGGGAGCGGAGGGTCCCCGCGCAGGCGTTTGAGAGCCTCCACGAGAGCTTGGGACGTTATTGCGCCACAGAAAGCAGACCTGTGGGCTGGTCAGGCTGTTGATGGGCTGTTGGGTGACTTGCAGAATCACCTGATTTCAGGAGCAGAGGGACAACTTGGCCCGGAAGAGCGACGGAGGAGGCGAGCTGTGCGCCGTAAGCAGGTGGGTCGGTGGGTGGTGCCAGAGGGGAGCTGTGCCGTGTGGCTCTAGCTAAGCTCGGTCGTTTCTCTGTTTCCTAGGTGCGAAGCGAAGAGGAAAGCGGGCTGTCGGCAGCTCAGCTCCTCGGGCCAGGTGAGCACGGAGTGCTGGGCCGAAGCGGCAGCTCGTTTCAGGTCCCGTGTTGCTGGCGCGGGTCCGAGCGTCCTTTGGTGGTGTTTTACAGGCGGCAGCTGAGCGTCTCGGCGGTCCGCGGCGTGGCAGTCAAAAGCAAGGGCGGCCGGGTGGGCGAGCGGCCCAGGTAAGGGAGGGCGAGCTGGGACCGTCTGCGGGCAGGCTGTGTTTTCGGGCGGCGTCCGAGCGCCTGCCTCTGGTTTTGCGGGTGCCGCAGACGAGCCGGCAGGGGCGAAGCCGCGCGCCGGCCGGCAGCCGAGAAGGTGAGGCGGCGGTGGGCGTTGAGGAGCCCGGTATTGCCCGGTCTCTCGCTTCATCTTTTCCTTCTCGCTTTGCAGGCGCTTTGTGGGCCCTCTGGACCGGGAGGAGCATTTGCGGTGAGCCGGGCTAGGGGCGAGGAGGAGCGTGGGACCGGGGACTCGTTCCCGGCGCCACGGTTTTTTTTGCTTCTCGCCGTCGTAGGCGTCACCAGCGCTGAGGGTTTGTGACCGCGCCAGCGGCAGGACACGCCGACCGGACCGCCCTGGAGCTCAGCAGGAGGTGGGTGTCGCGGACGGACTCGGCGTTTGCCCCGCCGCGCCGTGTGCCGGCGTGGCTTAGCGAGCGCGTGCTTTCTCGTGCTCCTGCAGGCGCTGAAGAGGAACCCGGCGACGCGGGAAGACGGCCGTTGGCGCACGTGGCGTTTTCCTCTGCCGAAGATGGGTTCGGTCCCTCGGCCCTCTGAAAGCTAAGTGGAGGCGCGAGGGCTGGGAAGGGGCCGGGAATGGCAGGGACGGGGGGTTTAGTTCTGCTAAGGGCAAGGGCCGTCCAGGAACCGCGCCCTTGGCGCGGGTCAAGGGCCCGGGGACCTTTACCGTGCGATGCCAGCGTGTGCCGGGCAGGGCAGCTCCAGCCTGCGTCTGCGTTGTGGTGTAGTTCGGGAAGCCTGCCTTGCGCCTGTCAGCCGATCCTGGGGTCTCGTTGCGTTCGAGGGGCACGGAAGGCCTCTCGGGTGCCACCCCGGGATCTGGAACGCCGGTGCCGATCGGCGTAGCGCCGATCGGGCGCTGGTTTTCTGGTGTCGGCAGCCGAAAGCGTGACGGGTTCTTGCCTTTCGGCCGTTTCTGGTCAGGGCTGATTGTGGCGTTGTCCTGGGCTGTGCCGGCAGCTGTGCTCTCTAGCCATCCAGTCTCAGGGACTGGAACTTCAAGATGCTGGGAAGAAGTTCTTAGGTTTTTCATCAGCTTCTCGTTTGGTTGCGACGTCTCTGCTCGGTTGTGGCGCTGCCGCCGTCTCGTCAGGAGCCGTGACGTCGGGCTCCTTTTCCGTTTGAGGATGCAGGAGAGGCTCCTCTCCTCCCCGTAGATTATTGGGATCGATGCCCTTCTGGTCTCGGAGCGTCGTGTTCGTCGTGGAGCGTTTTTGGCGCTGTGGCCGTCGCGTGGTCTATAAGGTTCTGCGGAGCGTCTGTCGGCCCGGGTGCGCGTTTGGCTCGGAGCTGCTCTGCCCGGACGCGTAGAGGCAGGGGAGGGTGGACGGAGCTCTGGCGGTCCCCGGTTAACCTGCTGACGCGTTGAATTGCGTGGGCAGAGGCGGTGCGGTCATCTGGGATGGAGTAGCCGTGGGCAGGGGAGCGGAGGGTCCCCGCGCAGGCGTTTGAGAGCCTCCACGAGAGCTTGGGACGTTATTGCGCCACAGAAAGCAGACCTGTGGGCTGGTCAGGCTGTTGATGGGCTGCTGGGTGACTTGCAGAATCACCTGATTTCAGGAGCAGAGGGACAACTTGGCCCGGAAGAGCGACGGAGGAGGCGAGCTGTGCGCCGTAAGCAGGTGGGTCGGTGGGTGGTGCCAGAGGGGAGCTGTGCCGTGTGGCTCTAGCTGAGCTCGGTCGTTTCTCTGTTTCCTAGGTGCGAAGCGAAGAGGAAAGCGGGCTGTCGGCAGCTCAGCTCCTCGGGCCAGGTGAGCACGGAGTGCTGGGCCGAAGCGGCAGCTCGTTTCAGGTCCCGTGTTGCTGGCGCGGGTCCGAGCGTCCTTTGGTGGTGTTTTACAGGCGGCAGCTGAGCGTCTCGGCGGTCCGCGGCGTGGCAGTCAAAAGCAAGGGCGGCCGGGTGGGCGAGCGGCCCAGGTAAGGGAGGGCGAGCTGGGACCGTCTGCGGGCAGGCTGTGTTTTCGGGCGGCGTCCGAGCGCGTGCCTCTGGTTTTGCGGGTGCCGCAGACGAGCCGGCAGGGGCGAAGCCGCACGCCGGCCGGCAGCCGAGAAGGTGAGGCGGCGGTGGGCGTTGAGGAGCCCGGTATTGCCCGGTCTCTCGCTTCATCTTTTCCTTCTCGCTTTGCAGGCGCTTTGTGGGCCCTCTGGACCGGGAGGAGCATTTGCGGTGAGCCGGGCTAGGGGCGAGGAGGAGCGTGGGGCCGGGGACTCGTTCCCGGCGCCACGGTTTTTTTTGCTTCTCGCCGTCGTAGGCGTCACCAGCGCTGAGGGTTTGTGACCGCGCCAGCGGCAGGACACGCCGACCGGACCGCCCTGGGGCTCAGCAGGAGGTGGGTGTCGCGGACGGACTCGGCGTTTGCCCCGCGGCGCCGTGTGCCGGCGTGGCTTAGCGAGCGCGTGCTTTCTCGTGCTCCTGCAGGCGCTGAAGAGGAACCCGGCGACGCGGGAAGACGGCCGTTGGCGCACGTGGCGTTTTCCTCTGCCGAAGATGGGTTCGGTCCCTCGGCCCTCTGAAAGCTAAGTGGAGGCGTGAGGGCTGGGAAGGGGCCGGGAATGGCAGGGCCGGGGGGTTTAGCTCTGCTAAGGGCAAGGGCCGTCCAGGAACCGCGCCCTTGGCGCGGGTCAAGGGCCCGGGGACCTTTACCGTGCGATGCCAGCGTGTGCCGGGCAGGGCAGCTCCAGCCTGCGTCTGCGTTGTGGTGTAGTTCGGGAAGCCTGCCTTGCGCCTGTCAGCCGATCCTGGGGTCTCGTTGCGTTCGAGGGGCACGGAAGGCCTCTCGGGTGCCACCCCGGATTGTGGAACGCCAGTGCTGATCGGCGTAGCCCCGATCGGGCGCTGGTTTTCTGGTATCGGCAGCTGAAAGCGTGGCGGGTTCTTGCCTTACGGCAGTTTTTGTTCAGGGCTGTTTTTGGCCTTGTCTTAGGCTGTGCCGTCAGCTGTGCTCTCCATCTATCCAATCTCAGGGACTAGCAGTTCTTCCCAACATCTTTAAGTTTTAGTGATTGCAGTATCTTTTTGTGCTGGTGTTGCTGTCTCTGTTTGTGTCGTGGTGCAATTTCGTAAGGGACCGTGGGGTTTGTTTCCTTTTTATTCTGGGGTTGCAGTAGAGCCTCCTTGCCTTTCCACTGCCTCCCTGAACGTTGTTTTGATCGATGTCGTGTCTGGTCGTGGAGTCGTTCTTGTTCTTGAACATTTTTGGTGTTGTTTCAGTCATGTGTTCAATCTTGTTTTGTGGAGGCTTTTTGTGCAGATGTGCATGTTGGGTGGGAGCTGTTGTGCCCAGAGTTGTAGAGTCAGGGATGGGTGGATTGAGCTCTAGGTGTCCACCGTTAATTTGTTGACCTATTAAATTGCGTGGGCTATGTTTGTACCGTCGTCTGGCATGGAGTTGCCATTGGTAGGAGGGTGTACATTCTCTGTAGTGGTGTTTTATAGTTCATACTCAAGACTGTTTTGAATAATGTTTTCTGTTGTGTGCTGTTTTTTCAGAGTATTCTTATAATATTTTTTTTTTTTAGGTGACCACGTTGTTAATATGACTGTAAATAGTATCTACAGCTGCATAAATCAAATACCTGTCTGAGGTCAGTACAAAGGATTGTCTGAGAATCAAGAAGACCCCAGACTCAGCTATTGCTATTGGAGTGTATTGTCGCTTTTCCATGTGACAGATGGGACCTGAGACACCAATGTGATGTTTACCGAGTTCACTTTATTGTTGGACTTTAGACAAAGCTGCCGTCTCCACGTGCCTTGCAACAATGTGATTGGTTGTATCACATGCTATACAATAATGTGATAGGCTGCATGCACTGTCCTCGCGCTGTGCACACTTGTGTCCGGTGCTTGCTCATTCATTGTTACCTTCTTATGGGGCTCCTTTTGTTTCTTTTGTCTCTGGCTTAACCTCTCAGCCAGGCTGGTGACAACCCCATCTGCCCGGGAGGGGGGACTCTGCCTCGCTATCTCTCCCTCGTTAATATTTCATTAGATATAAAATACCCTGTGTTTCACACTGTCTTCAAAGTATGATACAGATTAAGAACATTAAGGCTAATATAATTACAATTAACAAGAACAGTTCCGTTTTCAATATTCCTTTTAACCAAAGAGGGTATCCAACTCAGAAAAGTCAACATCCTCTGTTATTTTCATGTTTTGAAAATCTTCTATCTTATGAAGATTGTGTTTGTATGTGTTGTTTGAAATTAAAATATGACTGTGACGATGGCTAATAACACAAAATCAATTGCTGCTCTCTTTTACAAAGTGGTGTGACAATCTTGAAGCACTGGTTCCCATGCTTAGCAGAACTAAGACCTTGTTATGCGTTAAACGTCTGGTTTTTGTTACATTGGGAGGAAGAGATAGTTGCCATCTCATCTTATCTTTCCCAAAGTTTTATGGCCATGAAGGCAGACACCTTGGAAGATAAGGACTATTAACAGTGTTGCCGTGAAAGGTTACATGGCCTAATTTGGATGATAGAGATGAACCATCTGTCGAACCGCCAGCTACCAGAAGAGAACACGAACAACAGCTACTCCTGATGGGCAAGACATTTCGCTTCTGGTCATTATGGTGAACTTTCTCCTAGTTTGAAGACCCCATAACCATTTCTAGAAGAGTCTTCCTAATTAGCAAGAAGAGCGAGCAGAGGGAGGAGACCAACCGCCTTCTAATATCTTGTATGTAAATGATCAGCCTTATAAAACAACGTCACGTATGATACAGGTCAGCAGCATATAAATATGCAACGCGTCCCCCACTCTGGTGGTCGTCACAGGATCGACGTACCTGTGGAGTGGTCATATCTTACTCTTAGTCTCTCTGTCTGCCTGTCTTTTTCTGATATCTTAGTTTTCATCTTCTCTCTCTCTCTTCCTTTTCTTTACAATGGTTTTTATATGTTTAAATTCTGCTGCTAAAGTCTTGTTAAGTTTTGCATTACAGTTACTAATTGTTGCCAATCCACTGCTTTTAGAAGGGTTTTTGCTGTCCATGTATTGATAAGTTTTGTGGTATTATAACATACTTTTGCCAAGTCACCGATTGCTGTAATTTGTATACCACCACATGCTTCTAGTAAATTCATAATTGTACCCCCGTTGCGATCGTCTGTCGTTCACTTTGCATCGCCGCGCAGAATTACCGGGAGTTAACTCACAGCCAATCTCATCCGTCGAGTCGGGGCACGTGTCACGTATAGAGTTCATTTGTTCCTCATCCCATCTGTTGGGACGGGACAAGTGGTATTCTCAACATTGGCTACATGCATCTCTAAAAGCGATTACACCTTTGAGGTTAAGGGTTGTCATAATTGTATTAGGTTTCTTATTTGTTCGCTATGGAAGGTCTCACCCTCTTTTTTCAGATCCACAAATTTTTATGGTTACCTGTAGAAACCCAAGCATATATTCTTCCCCAGGTTATTAATGACGTAGGACCTTCCCATTGTTGCGTTGTCAGATTAAACATATTAACTTAAATACATTTTTGGGAAAGTCTTTGACATTTTTTATTTGGTGCATAAGAACAGGTTCCATTTTAGTCTCAATTTTAGGATTCAGCCAGTTCAGCACATGCAGTCCCTTTATCAAAACCTCTTCTGGACTGAGAGCAATTCCTTCTTGTTTTTTCAAAACATACCAAAGATTTTTCAGGGTGCCTTGTGCACGCTCAATAATTGCCCGGACAGTAGAACTAAAAGGTACTCCAAATAGGTGTCGTACATTCCACCAATGAGGAAGGTTGCAAGTGTGTCAGAACGATATGGGAGACCATTATCTGTTTTGATCTGAGTCCGAACACCCGAGACAGCAGAAGCTTGTAATAAATCACGCTTTAGCTTTTTTCGTTTGCTGATGACTCCCACAGCAGTCCTGAACAGGTATCTACGATCGCACTAATGTACTTTTGTCGGCCCGACGGTGCAAAATCAGTAATATCAGTTTGCCATAACTGGCCTGGCTGCAAGCCCCGTGGATTTACTCCTTTTTGTCGCCAAGGCATTATGCGGGCGGAATCGGGACAAGCTGCAACATCAGATGGAGCTTGTTCCTCGGTCAGCGCAAACTGTTTTTGGAGCGATGCTGAGGTTAGACGGAAGTACTTGTGAGCTTGTCTGGCTTGTTCAAAAGGAGATACTTCTGTCACTGCCTCAAGTTTGTATATAATTTTGTTTCCCTCTACTAGACCACCTCGTAGGTTAGAGTGGCTTTTTATATGCATTATAAATACTGGCACTGTCCTACAATCTAATGTGTTCCACAAATCTAAAATGGTTCCAAAAACAAGGCATTGGAAACTCGCCGCAAAAGCGCTATACGTAGTCTTTGTATAACTCCCACAACATAAAGAGAATCTGCTACTGGACTAATTGAGCAGTTATGCCATTTTTGTAATTCTGCTAAGCGTATCGAGGACAGTTTCTTTTAAGATGTCCCATCTCTACGCAAGTAAAACCCGCTAGGCCGTCAGAAGCAGGGCTTCGGCCTTTCGTTGCCGGCTAAAAACGCTGCAGCCAAAGCTTCAGCGTTGGCTCGAGTATGTATTTTTGCCTTTTCTACCTAGCGTTGCATAATCGGTACCCATGTACAAGCTTCCATCATCTCTGCTCGAGAAGCTATTTTTCCCAAGCCGGCTAATATCTGTCAGTATTGAGTGTTTGCACTAGTCGTGGTCAAATCTTTACCCACAGCAGCTTTTGCCTCTGGTGTCAGGTTAGGAGAAGCATCTATAGCTTCTTTGAAACGGTCCTCAAACTTATATATGGCTCCCCAGGATCCTGCTTTATTGTAGAACAGGGTGGTACAGGGTTACCTATATTTGTTAATTCTTTCACTGCAGTCACAGCAAGCCCTCGCCGCAAAACCCTCGGAGGAAGCGTCACCTCAGCGGCATCATCCCCATATCGCCACGACCTGGTAATCGGTCTGCGCTAGGTAATCGCAATGGATCATCTGCCGCTAAATGAACATTTTCTAATACTGCCAATTCCACCTTCCCCTGCCAGTTGTCCAAGAACAGCAAACACCCCATTGGGGGAAGCAATAACTCTATCAATACCTTAATATCTGTTGGAGTTAGTACTTGCCCCTTGAAAAATGAATCCATTAGCTGCATCACGTGCCTATTATCCATACCATATTGCACAACTGCAGTTTGCAATTGCTTAACCGTTTTTCAATCAAAGGGCTACCACTGCCTTTGTCCTCTGCTATTTACGTGCACTGACATTGCTGTAATACCGCCAGGTAACATAGTCCCTTCAACGGTCGCATACGTGACTACCCGTTGTGAGCATTGCCCTTCATTACGAGAGTCATCTAGAAGAGTATCTCTATCCTGATGCATCGGGGTAGCACCCAAATTTTCATTACTATCACTCGTACACAATTCCCTTGTCTTTCTCTGCAGATCAGTAAGTCGTCGCATATTTGTAAATAGATCTGCTGACCCAGTGTCCAGCCCTTTTTCATATTGTGTTCTCAAATATTCGTCTGCTTCTCTTACAGAAGCACTGACCACATCCCATCCTCTGCACATTGTCTAGCCCATTTTTGTATTTGCTCCTTTTTAATACGGAGCTCCTCAGGAGCGAGGTCCAATTCCGCCCCTCCCGTTCCCGTTTTTCCCGTTTTTCACATTCCCTGCCAATTGCCTCTAACCATCCTTAATTGCACATGATGCCTTTTTATATGCTATTAACCACGAAGTTCTACCATTTCTGCCAACTAATGGTTTCCTAGCTTTTAAAACTTCCTCCATATGGCTATCCTGCCGTCTCAGTAAGTCATCAGGATGCGCACACGGCTCTCCTCCCGGAAGTCAGGGAGAATCTGCGTCGCTCCATCCCGGCGCTTCATCGGGTCCTCCGTCAAAGGCACGTCAGCTGGATTAACTCGTCCTGGCTCGTAGAAACTTGCCGGTTGTCGCCGTTCATCTTCGTAGGCAGGCAATGGCTTAAAGGGTGCAGCGCGTATAATTTGCTCTCTGCTCCAGAACTCCAAATGTGATACGGGACATACCAGGGGTATCGATTTTTTGGAGTTCTCAGAGCAGGGGCAGTTCGCGGCAGGCGGCTCCGAGGGGACGGCACACGTTTCCGGCTCCCCTCAGACATCCTCCATCGGCCGCCTGACCCTCCTCCCGCTAGGGTCTGGCGAGGTCGTGGGACTCGCAGCTCCCCCTCGTGACCGCTTCCCACAGTTCAGTCCCTACCTCCTCCTACGTACCTGGAGAAAAAAATCCGTCCGTCGATGGGACACACCCCTTTCACAGGGCCAATAGTAAAAGACGCCTCACCGCTTCTTTTTCTAAAAATCTTCCTGTTCGTGCAGCCAGCCGCAGAGTACTTTTCACTCTGACTTTTTCTTCCACAGATGCCGCGTTTTCGACGTCACCCAATTCCCTGTAGATCTTTTATTTTCTTTTATCAGTAGGTCACGGTTCTGAAGAATTTGAGAGAATGTATCATATTAAGTTGTATGATCCTTTGGAATCTATTCATAGTAGTTTAGACAAACTGAAACAGCACGTTAATAAGATGGTCATTGTAGAATTAGGGTTTGGAAAAATGGTTTAAAAGCTTGGAAATAGGTGGGTAGCTGTTTGATCTTATTAATTACAATTGCATATAATGCTGTTATGCTGCAGCATAAAACATATGATTAATGACATAAGTATGGCTTATTTCAAAGATGAATCAGCGCGTTGTAAACAAGGCCCGGCCGGTTCAAAAACAAAAAGGGGACATTGAGTTCAAGAAAATTCCTCAAATCTCTCACAATGTGTGGACGGGTTTCTATTAGATGGAGATTTGTTACTGAAGTAGCTAGGCCCCCAGACATTTCAAGGCCACCTCGGAAAGCTGGAAACACAACGGAAATCATCAGAGCTATCAACAGCGAGACTCGGGCTCGTGGACAGCTGTTGAACATAGACAATATTCAATCAGTTGACGGACGCTCGGAGCGTGGACGCGTGATCAAGACATAACTGCATATATAAGGAGGCCTATTTGTGTAATAAATGGCTTTGTTTGATTTCTTATGGGATTGTGTGGAGTCCATGATTTTTCGCCCTGGCAGGGGCCTCACCCCTTGACCCCCATTCCATTAAAGTAATGGATTTTACTGCTGTCTCTGCTCTTGGAGGTACAGGGACAGGGTGCTGTTTGGGGTCACAGTCCTATCCCTGCTGTTGAAAGCGAGGGCTCAGGGGGGCTTGGGGCAGAGTCTATAGGGGCTAGGGGACACCCAAAGGATGTCATGGGGACCCTGGTCTTCAGGAGCAAAGGATACAGTGGGGGACCTCATGACCTTTTGGCATTTAGTGATCTTTTGACCCCTTGGTGACCTTTGACCTCTGGTGACCTTTGACCTCGGGCGACCTTTGACATCCCGTGACCTTTGACCCCCTGGTGACCTTTGACCCCTTGGTGACCTTTGACCTTCCGGTGACCTTTGACCCCTTGGTGACCTTTGACCCTCCGGTGACCTTTGACACCTTGGTGACCTTTGACCTTCCGGTGACCTTTGACCCCTTGGTGACCTTTGACCTCCGGTGACCTTTGACCCCTTTGTGACCTTTGACCTTCCGGTGACCTTTGACCCCTTGGTGACATTTGAACTTCCGGTGACCTTTGACCCCCTGGTGACCTTTGACCTTCCGGTGACCTTTGACCCCTTGGTGACCTTTGACCTTCCGGTGACCTTTGACCCCCTGGTGACCTTTGACCTTCCGGTGACCTTTGACCTTCCGGTGACCTTTGACCCCTTGGTGACCTTTGACCTTCCGGTGACCTTTGACCTTCCGGTGACCTTTGACCCCCTGGTGACCTTTGACCTTCCGGTGACCTTTGACCCCTTGGTGACCTTTGACCTTCCGGTGACCTTTGACCCCCTGGTGACCTTTGACCTTCCGGTGACCTTTGACCTTCCGGTGACCTTTGACCCCTTGGTGACCTTTGACCTTCCGGTGACCTTTGACCCCCTGGTGACCTTTGACCTTCCGGTGACCTTTGACCCCTTGGTGACCTTTGACCTTCCGGTGACCTTTGACCTTCCGGTGACCTTTGACCCCTTGGTGACCTTTGACCCCTGGGTGACCTTTGACCCCTGGGTGACCTTTGACCTTCAGGTGACCTTTGACCTTCCGGTGACCGTTGACCCCTTGGTGACCTTTGACCTTCCGGTAACCTGTGACCTTCCGGTGACCTTTGACCTTCCGGTGACCTTTGACCCCTTGGTGACCTTTGACCTTCCGGTGACCTTTGACCCCTTGGTGACCTTTGACCTTTCTGTGACCTTTGACCTTCCGGTGACCTTTGACCTTCCGGTGAACTTTGACCTTCCGGTGAACTTTGACCTTCCGGTGACCTTTGACCTTCCGGTGACCTTTGACCCCTTGGTGACCTTTGACCTTCCGGTGACCTTTGACCCCTTGGTGACCTTTGACCCCTTGGTGACCTTTGACCTTCCGGTGACCTTTGACCCCTTGGTGACCTTTGACCCCTTGGTGACCTTTGACCTTCCGGTGACCTTTGACCTTCCGGTGACCTTTGACCCCCGGTGACCTTTGACCTTCCGGTGACCTTTGACCCCTTGGTGACCTTTGACCTTCCGGTGACCTTTGACCCCTTGGTGACCTTTGACCTTCCGGTGACCTTTGACCTTCCGGTGACCTTTGACCCCTTGGTGACCTTTGACCTTCCGGTGACCTTTGACCCCTTGGTGACCTTTGACCTTCCGGTGACCTTTGACCCCCTGGTGACCTTTGACCTTCCGGTGACCTTTGACCTTCCGGTGACCTTTGACCCCTTGGTGACCTTTGACCTTCCGGTGACCTTTGACCTTCCGGTGACCTTTGACCCCTTGGTGACCTTTGACCTTCCGGTGACCTTTGACCTTCCGGTGACCTTTGACCCCTTGGTGACCTTTGACCTTCCGGTGACCTTTGACCTTCCGGTGACCTTTGACCTTCCGGTGACCTTTGACCCCTTGGTGACCTTTGAACTTCCGGTGACCTTTGACCTTCCGGTGACCTTTGACCTTCCGGTGACCTTTGACCCCTTGGTGACCTTTGACCTTCCGGTGACCTTTGACCCCTTGGTGACCTTTGACCCCTTGGTGACCTTTGACCCTTGGTGACCTTTGACCCCTTGGTGACCTTTGACCCCTTGGTGACCTTTGACCCCTTGGTGACCTTTGACCTTCCGGTGACCTTTGACCCCTTGGTGACCTTTGACCCCTTGGTGACCTTTGACCTTCCGGTGACCTTTGACCCCTTGGTGACCTTTGACCTTCCGGTGACCTTTGACCTTCCGGTGACCTTTGACCCCTTGGTGACCTTTGACCTTCCGGTGACCTTTGACCCCTTGGTGACCTTTGACCTTCCGGTGACCTTTGACCTTCCGGTGACCTTTGACCCCTTGGTGACCTTTGACCTTCCGGTGACCTTTGACCCCTTGGTGACCTTTGACCTCCGGTGACCTTTGACCCCTTGGTGACCTTTGACCCCTTGGTGACCTTTGACCTTCCGGTGACCTTTGACCCCTTGGTGACCTTTGACCCCTTCGTGACCTTTGACCTTCCGGTGACCTTTGACCCCTTGGTGACCTTTGACCTTCCGGTGACCTTTGACCTTCCGGTGACCTTTGACCTTCCGGTGACTTTTGACCCCTTGGTGACCTTTGACCTTCCGGTGAACTTTGACCTTCCGGTGAACTTTGACCCCTTGGTGACCTTTGACCTCAGGTGACCTTTGACCCCTTGGTGACCTTTGACATTCCGGTGACCTTTGACCCCTTGGTGACCTTTGACCTTCCGGTGACCTTTGACCCCTTGGTGACCTTTGACCCCTTGGTGACCTTTGACCCCTTGGTGACCTTTGACCTTCCGGTGACCTTTGACCCCTTGGTGACCTTTGACCCCTTGGTGACCTTTGACCTTCCGGTGACCTTTGACCTTCCGGTGACCTTTGACCCCCGGTGACCTTTGACCTTCCGGTGACCTTTGACCTTCCGGTGACCTTTGACCCCTTGGTGACCTTTGACCTTCCGGTGACCTTTGACCCCTTGGTAACCTGTGACCTTCCGGTGACCTTTGACCTTCCGGTGACCTTTGACCCCTTGGTGACCTTTGACCTTCCGGTGACCTTTGACCCCTTGGTGACCTTTGATCCCCTGGTGACCTTTGACCCCTTGGTGACCTTTGACCCCTTGGTGACCTTTGACCTTCCGGTGACCTTTGACCCCTTGGTGACCTTTGACCCCTTGGTGACCTTTGACTTCCGGTGACCTTTGACCCCTTGGTGACCTTTGACCCCTTGGTGACCTTTGACCTTCCGGTGACCTTTGACCCCTTGGTGACCTTTGACCTTCCGGTGACCTTTGACCTTCCGGTGACCTTTGACCTTCCGGTGACCTTTGACCCCTTGGTGACTTTTGACCTTCCGGTGACCTTTGACCTTTCTGTGACCTTTGACCTTCCGGTGACCTTTGACCTTCCGGTGACCTTTGACCCCCTGGTGACCTTTGACCCCCTGGTGACCTTTGACCTTCCGGTGACCTTTGACCCCTTGGTGACCTTTGACCTCTGGTGAGCTTTTGACTTCTGGTGACCTTTTGATCTCAGGTGTTCTTTTGACCTTGGGTGACGTTTTCACCTCTGGTGACATTTGATATTTGTGGTCCTTTGATCCCATGACTTTCCACCTTTGACCCTGGACCTTTGACACTAGAGCTTTGACCACTGCATTTTGAGTCTGTTTCCCTGACCATCTACATGTGCCCTTTCAGCTATGATCCTTGACATATGTCTATTGATCTCAGACCCTTCCGTGCTGACCTCTGACATTTGACACTGACCTCTGCCCGCTTTTATAGGGAATTTCAATACACAATCGTATTAGCAATATAATTATTTCTATCTACTTCCTAGGAAATCTAGGTTGAAATCTGTATTTAGTCATATTGCAAGTGCAATAGCAGTAATAAAGTCCTGGTGCTGTAATTTTCAGTGAGATTCCAGGTAATTTGATAAGGGTTGTGGGTGGGGTGTGGGGAGACCGATCCCTCTCTTTTCCTAGGCGATTGTGGGAAGGGGTGGGCGGGGGTCAGGGTATTTGAGCCCCAATCTTCAGATAGGGAGCTCATTCTGCTCCAGGACCGCTTCGGTGCCGGTTCTCTGTCGTTGCTTTGGCAGCCGGCAGGTTTTGAGCCGTTTAAGCTACGTGGGCAGCCGTCTTAGGAGAAGCGGAGGAGTCCCTTTGAGGTGAGAGCTTCGGGCGCAGGAAAGGTTCAGTAGTAGCTGTAGTAGAAAGTTGGTTTGTCATCATGTTTCTTATTTTTTATCTGCTCCCTAGAAATTCTAAGTTGGTCTCCATACTGAGTCTCATTGTAGATGTAAGAGCAGTAATAAAGTGCAGGTGCTGTCATTTCAAGTGAGACTCTAGGTAATTTGATAAGGTGGTGGGTGGGGCTGGGGTGATTGATCCCTCCCCTTTCCTAGGGGATTGTGGGAAGGGGTGGGCGGGGCTCAGGGTATTTGAGCCCCAGTCCCCTGGCAGGGAGCTCATTCGGCTCCAGGACCGCTTCGGTGATGGTTCTCTGTCGTTGCTTCGGCAGCCGGCAGGTTTTGAGCCGTTTAAGCTACGTGGGTAGCCGTCTTAGGAGAAGCCGAGGAGTCCCTTTGAGGTGAGAGCTTTGGGCGCAGGAAAGGTTCAGTAGCAGCTGCAGTAGAAAGTTGGTTTGTCATCAGGTTTCATTTGTTGATTCAGTTCCAGGTGCTTTGCATTTTCCAATAATTCTTGACCACGATGAAGATGGAGTGTCAGTTGTTGTATCTTATTTTTTATCTGCTCCCTAGAAATTCTAAGTTGGTCTCCATACTGAGTCTCATTGTTGATGCAAGAGCAGTAATAAAGTGCAGGTGCTGTCATTTCAAGTGAGACTCTAGGTAATTTGATAAGGTGGTGGGTGGGGCTGGGGTGATTGATCCCTCCCCTTTCCTAGGGGATTGTGGGAAGGGGTGGGCGAGGCTCAGGGTATTTGAGTCCCAGTCCCCTGGCAGGGAGCTCATTCGGCTCCAGGACCGCTTCGGTGATGGTTCTCTGTCGCTCCTTCGGCAGCCGGCAGGTTTTGAGCCGTTTAAGCTACGTGGGCAGCCGTCTTAGGAGAAGCCGAGGAGTCCCTTTGAGGTGAGAGCTTTGGGTGCAGGAAAGGTTCAGTAGCAGCTGCAGTAGAAAGTTGGTTTGTCATCAGGTTTCATTTGTTGATTCAGTTCCAGGTGCTTTGCATTTTCCAATAATTCTTGACCACGATGAAGATGGAGTGTCAGTTGTTGTATCTTATTTTTTATCTGCTCCCTAGAAATTCTAAGTTGGTCTCCATACTGAGTCTCATTGTTGATGCAAGAGCAGTAATAAAGTGCAGGTGCTGTCATTTCAAGTGAGACTCTAGGTAATTTGATAAGGTGGTGGGTGGGGCTGGGGTGATTGATCCCTCCCCTTTCCTAGGGGATTGTGGGAAGGGGTGGGTGGGGCTCAGGGTATTTGAGCCCCAGTCCCCTGGCAGGGAGCTCATTCTGTTCCAGGACCGCTTCGGTGCCGGTTCTCTGTCGCTCCTTCGGCAGGCGGCAGGTTTTGAGCCGTTTAAGCTACGTGGGCAGCCGTCTTAGGAGAAGCGGAGGAGTTCCTTTGAGGTGAGAGCTTCGGGCGTAGGAAAGGTTCAGTAGTAGCTGTAGTAGAAAGTTGGTTTGTCATTATGTTTCATATGTTGATTCAGTTCCACGTGTTTTGCATTTTCCAATAATTCCTGACCACGATGAAGATGGAGTGTTGTTTTTTGGTTTGTATTGCTGTATTAATAGCTGTTAATGTAATCTTTTCTCCTAGAAGAGTGTCTTGTCTCCAGAACCTTTGCAGTGGTCCCTGGTAGAACATTCAAATGTATCTCCTTGAACTCAGCCAAAGTGAGCCATGACTTGTAGTCTAGTACTGACAAATATTATTTGGGTGCTTAATTGTACGTATGTCTTTGCTTTCCTTATTGTAGGTGGTGACGGGGAAAGTGACAACTGCAGGAAGATCACCGTTAGCCCACGTCGTGTTTTCCTCTGTTGAAGATGGATTTGGTCTCTCAGCCCTCTAAAAGTTAAGTGGAGGCACGAGGGCTTGGAAGGGGCTGGGAATCGCAGGGAGGGTTTTAAGTTCTGAGACAGAAAAGGGCAGTCCCCTTTGGGCAGAGAAATGGGGTCAGACAACTTTATAGTGCGATGCCAGCGTGTGCCGGGCAGGGCCGCTCCAGCCCGCGTCTGTTGTCGTGTAGTTTGGGGAGCGTGCTTCGTGTCTGTCAGACGATCTCGGGTATCATTGCGTTCCAGGGGCAAGAAAGTCATTTCAAGCGCCATCCCGGGGTCTGGAAAGCCGGTGCCGATCGACGTAGCGCTAATCGGCTGCTGGTTTTCTTGTATCAGCAGTCGAAAGGGTACACGGTTCTTGTATCTTGAATGTTTTTTGTCAGTTGTGTTTTATGGTGTAGTTCTGGGCTGCAACAGCAGCTCTCATCTCTGCTTATCCAGTCTAAGGGACTGGCACTTCTTCCCAGCATCTTGAAGGTTTTAAGTTTTGCAGCAGCTTCTCGTATTTGTGCCGTCTCCGCATGTTTGCGCCAGGGCTGCCGTCTCGTAAGAGTCCGTGACGTTTGGCTCCTTTTTTTTTCTGGGGTGGCATTAGAGGCTCCTCGCCTCACCACTGCCTCCCCGCAGGTTATTTTTATCGTTGCCGTCTCTGATTTGGAGTTATTTTTGTTGTGGAGCATTTTTGGTGTTATTGCTGTCGGGTCGTCTATAGTGTTGTGTGGAGCATCTGTCTAAGCACGTGCGCATTTGGCTCGGAGCTGCTCTGCCCGGAGGTGTAGAGTTAGGAGCGGGTGGACCGAGCTTTAGGAGTCCACGATTGATCTGTGGACATGTTATCCTGCGTAGGCATAGGCTGTGCGGTCATCTGGGACGGAGTAGCTGTGGGCAGGGGAGCGGACAGTCCGTACCGCAGTGGTTTTTGGGACTCAATTAGACCTTATTGTGTGATTCCTGAATAGAAAGCAGACCTGTGGAATGGTCAAGCTGTTGATGAGCTCCTGGTTACCTTGTTGAATACCTTGATTTCAGATGCAGAGGGACAACTTGGCACGAAAGAGCGACGGAGGAGGCGAGCCGAGCGCCGTAAGCAAGCAGGTCGGTGCCTGGTGGGAGCAGGAAGCTGTGCCGTGTGGCTCCAGCTAAGTTTGGTCGTTTCTATGTTCTCTAGGTGCGAAGCAAAGTGGAAAGCTGGGTATCGGCAGCGCAGCTCCTCTGGCAAGGTGAGCACGGAGCCGTGGTAGGGGCGAGGAGGAGCGTGGGGCCAGGGATTTATTCGAAGAGCTACGGATCTTTTTGTTTCTCGCCGTCTTAGGCGTCACAAGCGATGAGGGTTTGTGACCGCGCCCGCGGCACGGAACGCCGTGGAACTGAGCGGGAGGTGGGTGTCGCGGAAGGGGTCGGAGTCTACCCCACGGCACCGTGTGCCGGTACGGCTTAACGAGCGTGTGTTTTCTTGTGTTCCTGTAGATGTTGAAGAGGAACCCAGCGATGCAGGAAGATCCCTGTTAGCGCGTGTGGCGTTTTCTTCGTCGAAGATGGGTTAGGTCCCTCGGCCCTCTGAAAGCTAAGTGGAGGCACGGGGGCTGGGAAGGGGCTGGGAATCGCAGGGTTGGGGTTAAGTTCTGATAAGGGCCGTCCAGGAACAGTTCCCCTTGGGTGGGTAAAGTGTCTGGGGACCTTTACAGTGTGATGCCAGGGTGTGGCGGGCAGGGCAGCTCCAGCCTCTGTCTGCATTGTGTAGTTTGGGAAGCCTGTCTCGTGACTGTCCGATGATCCTGGGGTCTCGTTGCGCTCCAGGCGCACAGCATGTATCTCGGGTGCCATCCCGGGATCTGGAATGCCAGTGCCAATTGGCTTGGTGTCAATTGGGTCCTGGATTCTTGTATCATCAGCCGAAAGTGTGGGTAGTGGTTTCATTTTTCATGTTTCTGGTCAGTTGTGGTTTACGGTGTAGTTCTGGGCCGCATCATCAGCGGTTGTGCTCTGTATGCATCCAGTCTATGGGACTGGCACTTTAAGATGCTGGGAAGAAGTTCTTAGTTTTGCAGCAGCCTTGCGTGTTTGTGCCAGTGCCACCATTTCTTAAGGGGCCGTGATGTTGGGCTCTTATTTTTTTCTGGGGTTGCAGTAGAGACTCCTTGCCTCACTGCTGCCTCTCTGCAGTTTCTTTTGATTGATGTAGTCTCTGTTTTGGAGTAGTTCTTGTTATACAGCACTTTTGGTGCTGTTGATGTGTTGTCTATAATGTTTTGAGGTGCGTCTCTGTGCACGTGCACATTTGGCTCGGAGCTGCTGTGCCCGGAGGCGTGGAGTCAGGGGTGGGTGAATGGAGCTCTAGGGGTGCACGGTTAATCTGTTGACACGTTAAACTGCATTGGCAAAGGTTGAGCCGTCATCTGGGATGGAGTAGCTGTGGGCAGGGGAGCGGACTGTCCCTTCTCCAGTGTTTTGGAGACCTAATTAGAGCTTCTGGTGGGATTCCTAAACAGAAAGCAGACCTGTTGGATAGTCAAGATGTTCATGAGCATCTGGGTGACTTGCTGAATACCTTGATTTCAGATGCAGAGGGACAACTTGGCAAGAAACAGTGAGGAAAGAGGTGAGCTGAGCACGGTAAGCAGGTGGGGCGGTGTGTGGTGTCAGAGGGAAGTTGTGCCTTGTGCCTTTATACTGTGTGCTCGCTCTGCTTAGTGTGTGTGTGTTTTCTTGTGTTGCTGTAGATGTTGAGGAGGAACCTGGCGATGCTGGAATATCCTTGTCAGCGCACGTGGTGTTTTCTTTTGTTGAAGATGGATTCAGTTTCTTGGTCCTCTGAAAGCTAAGTGGAGGCTGGGGTGCTGAGAACGGGCTGAAAACTGCAGGGAGGGGAGTAAAGTTCAGTTTGGGGCAAGGGTTATCCAGGAACAGTCTCCTTTGGGCAGGTGAAGGGTCTAGGGAATTTCACAGTGCGATGCCAGCGTGTGCCGGGCAGGGCAGCTCCAGCCTGCGTCTGCGTTGTGGTGTAGTTTGGGAAGCCTGCCTTGCGCCTGTCAGCCGATCCTGGGGTCTCGTTGCGTTCGAGGGGCACGAAAGTTTACTCGGGTGCCATTCTGGGATCTGCAACACCGGTTCCGATTGTCGTAGTGCCAATTGGGTGCCGGTTTTGTCCTATCGGCAGGTGAAAGAGTGGAAGGTTCTTGTGTTTTGGATGTTTCTGGTCAGTTGTGTGTTATGGTGTCGTTGAGGGCTGTGTTGGCAGCTCTGCTCTCTACCCATCCAGTCTTGGGGACTGGCACTTCTTCCCAGCATATCGAAGCGTTTGCGCCAGTGCCGCCGTCTCTGTGTGTTTGCGCCAGTGCCGCCGTCTCTGTGTGTTTGCGCCAGTGCCGCCGTCTCTGTGTGTTTGCGCCAGTGCCGCCGTCTCTGTGTGTTTGCGCCAGTGCCGCCGTCTCTGTGTGTTTGCGCCAGTGCCGCCGTCTCTGTGTGTTTGCGCCAGTGCCGCCGTCTCTGTGTGTTTGCGCCAGTGCCGCCGTCTCTGTGTGTTTGCGCCAGTGCCGCCGTCTCTGTGTGTTTGCGCCAGTGCCGCCGTCTCTGTGTGTTTGCGCCAGTGCCGCCGTCTCTGTGTGTTTGCGCCAGTGCCGCCGTCTCTGTGTGTTTGCGCCAGTGCCGCCGTCTCTGTGTGTTTGCGCCAGTGCCGCCGTCTCTGTGTGTTTGCGCCAGTGCCGCCGTCTCTGTGTGTTTGCGCCAGTGCCGCCGTCTCTGTGTGTTTGCGCCAGTGCCGCCGTCTCTGTGTGTTTGCGCCAGTGCCGCCGTCTCTGTGTGTTTGCGCCAGTGCCGCCGTCTCTGTGTGTTTGCGCCAGTGCCGCCGTCTCTGTGTGTTTGCGCCAGTGCCGCCGTCTCTGTGTGTTTGCGCCAGTGCCGCCGTCTCTGTGTGTTTGCGCCAGTGCCGCCGTCTCTGTGTGTTTGCGCCAGTGCCGCCGTCTCTGTGTGTTTGCGCCAGTGCCGCCGTCTCTGTGTGTTTGCGCCAGTGCCGCCGTCTCTGTGTGTTTGCGCCAGTGCCGCCGTCTCTGTGTGTTTGCGCCAGTGCCGCCGTTTTGTAAGGGGCCCTGAATTTTGGCTCCTTTGTTTTCTGGGGTTGCAGTGGAGGCTCCTTGTACACCAGTGCCTCCCTGCAGGTTCTTTTGATCAATGTGTGTCTGGTTTGGAGTCGTTCTCATCGCTGGGTGTTGTTGGTGGCATTGCCATCATGTTGTCTATAATGTTCTGTGGAGAGTCTGTCTGAGCGGGTGCGCTTTTGGCTCGGAGCCACTCTGCCCTGACGTGTGCAGTTAGGGGTGGGTGGACTGATGTCTAGGAGTCCACGGTTCATATGCTGACATGTTCAATCGTCTAGGCAAAGGTCGTGCAGTAATTTGGGATGGAGTAGCTGTGGGCAGGGGAGTCAATAGTCCTTTTAGTGGTGTTTTGGTGTTGTTACTAATGACATTGACTAGTGTTTTCTGTGGTGTGCTCTTTTTTCAGAGATGAAGTGTGTTTTAATGAAATGTTTTTTCTTTGCAGGTGATCACGTTGTCAATATGAGTCACTTACTTGTAAAAAGGCATTTTGTTAGGCTATGTAACACTCAGTTACAGCTTTTTTTTTTGGATGGTAACAAAAGAAGCTACAGACTCTGATCAACACCTGTGGGATAAGGTCTGCTTTACACTTTTTTGAAGACCTAGGTTTATTTGTGTGAAAATGCCACATTTGAGGCTGGCAGGAAGATCCTACGGACGGTAAACAAAATCTACGGCTGCGAGGAGCCAAGTCCAGTCTGAGATCAGCGCAGAGGATCTACTGAGAAGCAAGGAGACCAGACTCAGCTATTGCTGCTGCACTGACTCTCAATCTAGAGGGGTGGGTGAATAGTTTGTAAGGGTATAAATACCCAGGGATTTATATTCTTGCCTGGGACTTTAGCAGAAGCAGCAGCTCCAGTCAGCCTTCCTGCTCTACTGCTCTGTTTGGTTATTCATTTTCATGGTGTTTGCCTCATCAACCCACTTGTCCCTACGTCCATGGAAGGGAGGTAGGGATGTTGAGGTGTAGAGCGATGCAATTCTGCAAATCAGGCTGAGTGATATAAGGAATGAGTTGTAAACATACAATCCTTTGGCCTTATCTAAATATAATATTTTAGGTCTTTCCCCTATCCTCTGTGAGTCTGGGAGTCGAGCTGTAGACCCAGCGCGTGGCTACGTTTGGATCCAGCCGCACCTAGTCTTCTGTCCGGGGTGGAGTTTAGAAAGCGAGGGTGTCCATTTTGAACCTCACGACTCAATGGAAAGGCCTCCCTCTAGCCTTTGGCATCTCCTGTCCATGTAGAAATTACTCTGAATCAAGTTGTAGCCGATTTTGATTGTCATACTTTGTTCACTTAGCCAGCAATAGCGGCCCTTGCCATCACATTGCACGACATCACAGCGTGAGCCATCCGACACCGCTCTCAGTCGGCCGCGCCCCGAGTCGGTTACCCGAGACGAAGCGGCGTCGGCAGGGTTGTGGGCGTCGTCAGCGCTTAGCGACGGAGACGTCGGGTGAGTTTGAGTTCCAGATCGTCAGAGGAACAGACTTGTGGTAACTGCCATGATTGGGAAGCCATGGAAGAACAGATCATCGTGGTCAAGAACTATGTGAAGGATGGCAAGGGAATTAAGTCCAAACTGTTTTTCTGTCCTGACAAATAGCTTGAGACATGTACTTAAAAGGGTCGTTGCGGTAGATGACATGCAGCATGTTTGGGTAGTGTGAAATCTCGAGTGAATGTGGCTTGGGGTTTTAGTTATTTGTCCTTGGAGGTTCAAAAATTTTTTCCCTTTTCAGGTAAATTCTGAAGGTAAAGAATTAGAGCCCTAGCTGGGGGGTTTTTTCCCCCCCCCCCCTGTCCCGTATGGGATTTTTTTCCCCTGTTTCCGGTGGCTCCAGCAGGTGATGTTTGTCGCTCACGTACGGACTGAGGCCTGGCTGGGAGTGGGGTTTTGGCAGGCGGGGCGAGTTTAGAGGGTGCCGGGAATGGTGTTTTTGAGGGCCTATGCAGAGATGGGGTGATGGCACAGGGCAAGAAGGGCAGAGAATGGGTGTGGTGTCATGGTGCGGTGGTTTTGGAAGGTGTATGGGTGGTGTGTTAGAGTTGTGTGATGTGGTAATATTGTGTTTTGGGTTTGTAGTTACTTGTTATTGCAGGTTAATGTTTTTTGCATTTCAGGTAAATGTCTAATTTAAAATAGAATAAAAAAACCCCAGCTGGGGGATTTTTTTTTTTTTCCCCCGGCTTGGTTTTTTTTTCCCCGGTCCCGGCCGCTCAGCGAGGCGACGTTCGTCGCCAAGGTTTGGACGTGGGCGCCCATTGGGCCGGGGTTTTGGCAGGCAGGGTCATTTTTGAGGCTTCCGGGGACGGCGTTCCCGAGGGGCCATGTGGAGACGGGGTTACGGCACATGGGGAGAAGGGCTGCGGTGTGAGCGTGTGGTGGTGTTGGTAGGCGTATGAGTGGTGTGGTTTGCTGAGTGATTTGGAATGGTTGTGTTTTGGTCTTGTATTTGTTTCTTTGCAGGTTCAAGGTTTTTTCTTTTCAGTATTTTTAAAATTTAAAATAGAATAAAAAAAACCCCAGCCGGGGGATTTTTTTTTTTTTCCCCTGGCTGGGTTTTTTTTTTCCCCGGTCCCGGCCGCTCAGCGAGGCGACGTTCGTCGCCAAGGTTTGGACGTGGGCGCCCATCGGGCCGGGGTTTTGGCAGGCAGGGTCATTTTTGAGGCTTCCGGGGACGGCGTTCCCGAGGGGCCGTGTGGAGACGGGGTTACGGCACATGGGGAGAAGGGCTGCGGTGTGAGCGTGTGGTGGTGTTGGTAGGCGTATGAGTGGTGTGGTTTGCTGAGTGATTTGGAATGGTTGTGTTTTGGTCCTGTATTTGTTTCTTTGCAGGTTCAAGGTTTTTTCTTTTCAGCTAATTTTAAAATTTAAAATAGAATAAAAAAAACCCCAGCCGGGGGTTTTTTTTTTTTTCCCCTGGCTGGGTTTTTTTTTTCCCCGGTCCCGGCCGCTCAGCGAGGCGACGTTCGTCGCCAAGGTTTGGACGTGGGCGCCCAGTGGGCCGGGGTTTTGGCAGGCAGGGTCATTTTTGAGGCTTCCGGGGACGGCGTTCCCGAGGGGCCGTGTGGAGACGGGGTTACGGCACATGGGGAGAAGGGCTGCGGTGTGAGCGTGTGGTGGTGTTGGTAGGCGTATGAGTGGTGTGGTTTGCTGAGTGATTTGGAATGGTTGTGTTTTGGTCCTGTATTTGTTTCTTTGCAGGTTCAAGGTTTTTTCTTTTCAGCTAATTTTAAAATTTAAAATAGAATAAAAAAAACCCCAGCCGGGGGATTTTTTTTTTTTCCCCTGGCTGGGTTTTTTTTTCCCCGGTCCCGGCCGCTCAGCGAGGCGACGTTCGTCGCCAAGGTTTGGACGTGGGGGCCCATCGGGCCGGGGTTTTGGCAGGCAGGGTCAATTTTGAGGCTTCCGGGAACGGCGTTCCTGAGGGGTCATGAGGAGACTGGGTCCCGGCACACCGGGAGAAGTGGTGCAGCGTGAGCGTGCGGTGGTGTTTCCAGGTGTATGAGTGGTGTGGTTAGCTGCGTGACTTGGACTGAAAGTGTTTTGGTCCTGTATATGTTTCTTTGCAGGTTAATGGTTTTTTCTTTTTAGGTAAATTCAAAATGTAAAATAGAGTAAAGAAACCCCAGCTGGGTGTGGTTTTTTTTCCCCCCGGCCTGGGTTGTTTTTTTCCCCATGGTTCTGGCCTCTTAATGAGGTGATGTTCATTGCTAAAGTTTGGATGTGGGTTTGGCCGAGTTTGGTGTTTTGGCAGGCAGGGAGTGTTTAGAGCCTCCTGGGAATGTTGTTTCTGATGGGTGATGCGGATGTGTGGTGAGCGTGCCAGCTGGGAGAATGGTTGCTGTGTGAGTGTGTGGTGGGTTTGGTATCTGAGTGAGTGTTGTGGTTTAGCTCTGTGATCTGGTATGAATGTGTTTTGGGGTTGTAGGTTTTATTTTGTAGGGTTTTTTTTTTTTAAATTTACATGAAAAGGGAAAAAAAAATGAATTTAAATAGATTATTAAAACCCCAGCCAGGGGATTCCTTTGCCATGTGTCCATCCACTGCCCTCAGGAGTGTGTTTAAGTCCAGGTCCATAGTGCTTGGTGCAGTCAAGTTAATTGCCCATGTTCATAATCAGGTCAGTCTGGGATGGTGGTTTCAGAGGCAGGGTTTTTGTTGAGGATCCCAGGAATAGCCTTTCTGGTGACTCCTGTTCCGGATAGTGGTCATGGTT
Organism: Columba livia; assembly: GCF_036013475.1. NCBI lineage: Eukaryota > Metazoa > Chordata > Aves > Columbiformes > Columbidae > Columba > Columba livia. The sequence continues at coordinate 189,755 of NW_027043300.1, forward strand.
GGTCCTTATTAGGAGGCCTGTTTAGGGAGAGGTCCCAGGAAGGTGTTTGTGATTGGCCTAGGAGTAGTGTGAGTAAATGGCTGAGGACAGGGACAGGGTTGTAATAGAAGTGTGTTATCCTCTGTAATGGGATGTGAGAATAGCTCTGGAAAAGGTGAGTTGGGTTTTCTGTGTTTTGTTCTAATTGCAATATCTCCAATGTGTTCTAAATAATTTTAATACCTTGAATGTGTTCTCATTGTAATACCTTGAAAGTGTATTGAAGGTGTGTGTTTGATGTTTGGTGTGTCAATTTTGACTAAATGATGTAAAAAAAGTTGTAATGGTGAGGAGTCTGTTCTGCTGCGTGCTCAAATGTACATATGAAACGGGAGTTTGTTTAATGCTTGTTGTTGGATGAGAAATGCTGTAATGGCTCTGTATCAGAAGTAATGATTTTCTCTTTAGCCTTCTGTAATGTGATACATTATGCCTAAAAGCTGTAATAAGGCAGAATTTTTAATGTTATGGGAATTGTGATCATGGAACAGTGTTTAGAAAACCAGTTTGTCATTTGTTGGCTTGTATCAAATAACTATTTATGATGCCTTACTATGTGCTTTGAGGAGGTTAGTCCTACCTCAGGGCCATCACAAAGGTAATAAAGCAGACATGTCTTTTTGTTGTCCAGTGTTTTTTTTTGGTATGAGTGGAGTGACAGGTTGATGTTTTGTGCATGTACCTCAGTTTGAGAGGGTGTACTTTGTGACTGTGAGTGTGCACTGCATGTTGTCTCTGTCTTGTGTTGTGTGTGCGCTGGACTTTGTCTCTGTCTTGTGTTGTGCGTGTGCTGGACTTTGTCTGTGACTTGTGTTGTGTGTGTGCTGGACTTTGTCTCTGTCTTGTGCTGTGTGTGCTGGACTTTGACTCTGTCTTGTCTTGTGTGTGTGTTGGAGTTTGTCTCTGTCTTGTCTTGTGTGTGTGCTGGACTTTGTCTGTGACTTGTGTTGTGTGTGTGCTGGACTTTGTCTCTGTCTTGTGCTGTGTGTGTTGGACTTTGTCTCTGTCTTGTGTTGTGTGTGTGTTGGACTTTGTCTCTGTCTTGTGTTGTGTGTGTGTTGGACTTTGTCTCTGTCTTGTGTTGTGTGTGTGCTGGACTTTGTGTCTGTCTTGTGTTGTGTGTGTGCTGGACTTTGTCTGTGACTTGTGTTGTGTGTGTGCTGGACTTTGTTTCTGTCTTGTGCTGTGTGTGTGTTGGAGTTTGAGTTGACCGATTGTTCAGGTTGAATGTATTTGAGTGTGTTTTTACTCTAGAGTTTGTTTTGCATGGCAGGTAGAAATAGTTCTTTTTTTAACACAATAAATTATTTGGTTTTTTAGGTGCAGCAGTAGGGCTTTGGATGCTTAAGGGGAGTTAAAAAAAAAAAAAATAATATCCAATCCATGTACTCCCCCTGAGCATCCAAAGCCCTACTGCTGCACCAGATTTATTATTTTTATTCTTTTTATTTACACATATAAACAAACCACATCTACCCTAACCCACCACATTTCCATGACCAGGGGGAGTACTCCCTAATTAATAAACAAACAATAAATAATTAGAGACTACTCCCCCTGGTCATGGAAATTACCACCCAATTATGCAAATGAGCCATTCAAATATGCAAATTAATTAAAAAAATTTTTTCACACTACACACACAACCAAAAAAACTACAACAAAACACAAAAAAAACCAAAACACACCAAGACCTAAACCAAACACAACAACAATACAACCACACAAAACCAAAAACACTACAAATAACAATCCAAAAAAAAAACATACACAAAACCACAAATAAACACCTAACAATACAAACAACAAAAAATACACCAAAAAAAACAAACACACCAAACCATTACAAAAACAATAACACTTCATAAATAATAAAAAAATAACAACATCAAAAATAAAAACAAAACTCCAATAACAAATCCAAACCCAAATCAACAAACAAAAAAAGGAACACAACCCAATGAAACAAACAAAACAAACATCAACTTTATTGTACAAAACACCACACATTAATAGAAAATACCACAATTAGACATACATCTCTCTACATAATGAACGAAACACACTTAAATACTCCACCCACGTCATTATACATACCTATGCACATCCCATACAGTTCAAACTCATATCTCTCCAAAAATAAGCCTACCACACATTGCCTACAACATATCAATTGCAACACTATCCACAACCTAATACATAACGTAAATAAAATAAACATATGACAACAAAAATAACCACTGTCAACACAAAAAAAGACTACACACACATCTCTACCACTTAAGCCAATCCCAAACACAAAAACACTACACAGTACCACACACACTACTTCAGACAACAAAAAAAACCTATACAAATCCTCCAAACAAACTACATCAATCTAACAAAGACAACCAAAATCAAACTCAAAAAAAACCTAAACAAACAACACCAAAATTACAAAATAAAAAAACACAAAATTAATAACTTCACAAAAACAAAATAGATAACTTACACAAAGCCAACAAATTAAAAAAACAAAACACACAGAAAAACAGAAAGAACACCACACACAAAAAATTTTACACAAAATAACCAATTACTGAAAAAAAAAATACAAAACTGTAAAAAAAAACCTTAACAACAAAAAAACAAAAACTTAACATGAAACCAATAAAAATAACCAAGAAAACCCAGAAAACAATAATAACAACAAATAAACAAAAAACTCAACAAAAATAAAACAATAAACAGAAACACTACAATAAAAAAAAACCAAACAAAACAAAAAAAGTAGCAAACAAAAAAACCACACAAAAAATTAACCAATAAAAAAAAAACACAATAAAAAAAAACCAGCCACAAGCAAAAATCAAAACACAAAAAACATACAAGACAAACAGAAACAAAAATAAAAACAAAAACTACACTTCAAAAACACAACAAAACACAACCAACAACAACACTAACATAATAACTAACAAAAACAAAAACTATAACACTAACACAAAAATGCAAAATCACAGCAAACAAATAACACCTAAAATATTACAAAAAACAACGACAAAAAACTTAAACTGAAAAAATCACAATTAAAACCAAACTAAAAACATACACTTAACAATAAACACATAAAACGTAACACACACAATTCAAACATAGCTGACAATGACATAAAAACAGAGCAAACAGATAACACTACAAATTAAAATACACCTTAACATACAGATTACAAAACAGACTACACTACAACTTAGAATAAATATAACAACACAAATACCAATACATATTAAATTCACAAGCCACCTAAGACTACAAATTACAAGACATTAAATTACAATACACAAAACACATTACAAAATAACACATATATTACATTAAAAATTACAATAAAACTTACAAATACATTTAAGGCACACAAAAAATTACACATAACACTACAAATTACAGCAAAAAAGCACATTACCAAACAGATCAAACTTACACTACAAATTCCACTACAACTTACAGTACAGATTACAATTACATTTACACACACAACCAGGTTACAACTACAATTACAAATACACTAACACTTAGTATAAAAACAGGAAAAACATCACAAGTAACAATACAATAGACAACACAGGCAACACTACAGAATATAGTGAGAATACAGCGGAAGGTACAAATTAGAATAAAATTTACACTACAGGTAACAGTACAAATAAGTATACACCTTACAGTACAGGTTACAGTTAGGATTACAGTACAGCTTAGGGTTACGATACACGTGAGGGAACAGGTTAGGATAGAGGTTACAGTACGGATTAGGCTACAGATTACAGTATGACTTCGGATTACAGTTACAGTACAAGTTAGGGTACGGGTTAGGGTACGGGTTAGGGTACGGGTTAGGGTTACGGTACGGGTTAGAGTTAGGGTATGGGTTAGGGTACGGGTTAGGGTACGGGTTAGGGTACGGGTTAGGGTACGGGTTAGGGTTACGGTACGGGTTAGAGTTAGGGTATGGGTTAGGGTATGGGTTAGGGTACGGGTTAGGGTACGGGTTAGGGTACGGGTTAGGGTACGGGTTAGGGTACGGGTTAGGGTACGGGTTAGGGTACGGGTTAGGGTACGGGTTAGGGTACGGGTTAGGGTACGGGTTAGGGTTAGGGTTAGGGTACGGGTTAGGGTTAGGGTTAGGGTACGGGTTAGGGTTAGGGTTAGGGTACGGGTTAGGGTTAGGGTACGGGTTAGGGTACGGGTTAGGGTACGGGTTAGGGTACGGGTTAGGGTTAGGGTACGGGTTAGGGTACGGGTTAGGGTTAGGGTTAGGGTACGGGTTAGGGTTAGGGTACGGGTTAGGGTACGGGTTAGGGTACGGGTTAGGGTTAGGGTACGGGTTAGGGTTAGGGTTAGGGTTAGGGTTAGGGTACGGGTTAGGGTACGGGTTAGGGTTAGGGTTAGGGTACGGGTTAGGGTTAGGGTACGGGTTAGGGTTAGGGTTAGGGTACGGGTTAGGGTTAGGGTACGGGTTAGGGTACGGGTTAGGGTACGGGTTAGGGTACGGGTTAGGGTTAGGGTTAGGGTACGGGTTAGGGTTAGGGTACGGGTTAGGGTACGGGTACGGGTACGGGTACGGGTACGGGTTAGGGTACGGGTACGGGTACGGGTTAGGGTTAGGGTTAGGGTTAGGGTTAGGGTTAGGGTTAGGGTTAGGGTTAGGGTTAGGGTTAGGGTTAGGGTTAGGGTTAGGGTTAGGGTACGGGTACGGGTACGGGTACGGGTTAGGGTTAGGGTTAGGGTTAGGGTTAGGGTTAGGGTTAGGGTTAGGGTTAGGGTTAGGGTTAGGGTTAGGGTTAGGGTACGGGTACGGGTACGGGTTAGGGTTAGGGTTAGGGTTAGGGTTAGGGTTAGGGTTAGGGTTAGGGTTAGGGTTAGGGTTAGGGTTAGGGTTAGGGTTAGGGTTAGGGTTAGGGTTAGGGTTAGGGTTAGGGTTAGGGTTAGGGTTAGGGTTAGGGTTAGGGTTAGGGTTAGGGTTAGGGTTAGGGTTAGGGTTAGGGTTAGGGTTAGGGTTAGGGTTAGGGTTAGGGTTAGGGTTAGGGTTAGGGTTAGGGTTAGGGTTAGGGTTAGGGTTAGGGTTAGGGTTAGGGTTAGGGTTAGGGTTAGGGTTAGGGTTAGGGTTAGGGTTAGGGTTAGGGTTAGGGTTAGGGTTAGGGTTAGGGTTAGGGTTAGGGTTAGGGTTAGGGTTAGGGTTAGGGTTAGGGTTAGGGTTAGGGTTAGGGTTAGGGTTAGGGTTAGGGTTAGGGTTAGGGTTAGGGTTAGGGTTAGGGTTAGGGTTAGGGTTAGGGTTAGGGTTAGGGTTAGGGTTAGGGTTAGGGTTAGGGTTAGGGTTAGGGTTAGGGTTAGGGTTAGGGTTAGGGTTAGGGTTAGGGTTAGGGTTAGGGTTAGGGTTAGGGTTAGGGTTAGGGTTAGGGTTAGGGTTAGGGTTAGGGTTAGGGTTAGGGTTAGGGTTAGGGTTAGGGTTAGGGTTAGGGTTAGGGTTAGGGTTAGGGTTAGGGTTAGGGTTAGGGTTAGGGTTAGGGTTAGGGTTAGGGTTAGGGTTAGGGTTAGGGTTAGGGTTAGGGTTAGGGTTAGGGTTAGGGTTAGGGTTAGGGTTAGGGTTAGGGTTAGGGTTAGGGTTAGGGTTAGGGTTAGGGTTAGGGTTAGGGTTAGGGTTAGGGTTAGGGTTAGGGTTAGGGTTAGGGTTAGGGTTAGGGTTAGGGTTAGGGTTAGGGTTAGGGTTAGGGTTAGGGTTAGGGTTAGGGTTAGGGTTAGGGTTAGGGTTAGGGTTAGGGTTAGGGTTAGGGTTAGGGTTAGGGTTAGGGTTAGGGTTAGGGTTAGGGTTAGGGTTAGGGTTAGGGTTAGGGTTAGGGTTAGGGTTAGGGTTAGGGTTAGGGTTAGGGTTAGGGTTAGGGTTAGGGTTAGGGTTAGGGTTAGGGTTAGGGTTAGGGTTAGGGTTAGGGTTAGGGTTAGGGTTAGGGTTAGGGTTAGGGTTAGGGTTAGGGTTAGGGTTAGGGTTAGGGTTAGGGTTAGGGTTAGGGTTAGGGTTAGGGTTAGGGTTAGGGTTAGGGTTAGGGTTAGGGTTAGGGTTAGGGTTAGGGTTAGGGTTAGGGTTAGGGTTAGGGTTAGGGTTAGGGTTAGGGTTAGGGTTAGGGTTAGGGTTAGGGTTAGGGTTAGGGTTAGGGTTAGGGTTAGGGTTAGGGTTAGGGTTAGGGTTAGGGTTAGGGTTAGGGTTAGGGTTAGGGTTAGGGTTAGGGTTAGGGTTAGGGTTAGGGTTAGGGTTAGGGTTAGGGTTAGGGTTAGGGTTAGGGTTAGGGTTAGGGTTAGGGTTAGGGTTAGGGTTAGGGTTAGGGTTAGGGTTAGGGTTAGGGTTAGGGTTAGGGTTAGGGTTAGGGTTAGGGTTAGGGTTAGGGTTAGGGTTAGGGTTAGGGTTAGGGTTAGGGTTAGGGTTAGGGTTAGGGTTAGGGTTAGGGTTAGGGTTAGGGTTAGGGTTAGGGTTAGGGTTAGGGTTAGGGTTAGGGTTAGGGTTAGGGTTAGGGTTAGGGTTAGGGTTAGGGTTAGGGTTAGGGTTAGGGTTAGGGTTAGGGTTAGGGTTAGGGTTAGGGTTAGGGTTAGGGTTAGGGTTAGGGTTAGGGTTAGGGTTAGGGTTAGGGTTAGGGTTAGGGTTAGGGTTAGGGTTAGGGTTAGGGTTAGGGTTAGGGTTAGGGTTAGGGTTAGGGTTAGGGTTAGGGTTAGGGTTAGGGTTAGGGTTAGGGTTAGGGTTAGGGTTAGGGTTAGGGTTAGGGTTAGGGTTAGGGTTAGGGTTAGGGTTAGGGTTAGGGTTAGGGTTAGGGTTAGGGTTAGGGTTAGGGTTAGGGTTAGGGTTAGGGTTAGGGTTAGGGTTAGGGTTAGGGTTAGGGTTAGGGTTAGGGTTAGGGTTAGGGTTAGGGTTAGGGTTAGGGTTAGGGTTAGGGTTAGGGTTAGGGTTAGGGTTAGGGTTAGGGTTAGGGTTAGGGTTAGGGTTAGGGTTAGGGTTAGGGTTAGGGTTAGGGTTAGGGTTAGGGTTAGGGTTAGGGTTAGGGTTAGGGTTAGGGTTAGGGTTAGGGTTAGGGTTAGGGTTAGGGTTAGGGTTAGGGTTAGGGTTAGGGTTAGGGTTAGGGTTAGGGTTAGGGTTAGGGTTAGGGTTAGGGTTAGGGTTAGGGTTAGGGTTAGGGTTAGGGTTAGGGTTAGGGTTAGGGTTAGGGTTAGGGTTAGGGTTAGGGTTAGGGTTAGGGTTAGGGTTAGGGTTAGGGTTAGGGTTAGGGTTAGGGTTAGGGTTAGGGTTAGGGTTAGGGTTAGGGTTAGGGTTAGGGTTAGGGTTAGGGTTAGGGTTAGGGTTAGGGTTAGGGTTAGGGTTAGGGTTAGGGTTAGGGTTAGGGTTAGGGTTAGGGTTAGGGTTAGGGTTAGGGTTAGGGTTAGGGTTAGGGTTAGGGTTAGGGTTAGGGTTAGGGTTAGGGTTAGGGTTAGGGTTAGGGTTAGGGTTAGGGTTAGGGTTAGGGTTAGGGTTAGGGTTAGGGTTAGGGTTAGGGTTAGGGTTAGGGTTAGGGTTAGGGTTAGGGTTAGGGTTAGGGTTAGGGTTAGGGTTAGGGTTAGGGTTAGGGTTAGGGTTAGGGTTAGGGTTAGGGTTAGGGTTAGGGTTAGGGTTAGGGTTAGGGTTAGGGTTAGGGTTAGGGTTAGGGTTAGGGTTAGGGTTAGGGTTAGGGTTAGGGTTAGGGTTAGGGTTAGGGTTAGGGTTAGGGTTAGGGTTAGGGTTAGGGTTAGGGTTAGGGTTAGGGTTAGGGTTAGGGTTAGGGTTAGGGTTAGGGTTAGGGTTAGGGTTAGGGTTAGGGTTAGGGTTAGGGTTAGGGTTAGGGTTAGGGTTAGGGTTAGGGTTAGGGTTAGGGTTAGGGTTAGGGTTAGGGTTAGGGTTAGGGTTAGGGTTAGGGTTAGGGTTAGGGTTAGGGTTAGGGTTAGGGTTAGGGTTAGGGTTAGGGTTAGGGTTAGGGTTAGGGTTAGGGTTAGGGTTAGGGTTAGGGTTAGGGTTAGGGTTAGGGTTAGGGTTAGGGTTAGGGTTAGGGTTAGGGTTAGGGTTAGGGTTAGGGTTAGGGTTAGGGTTAGGGTTAGGGTTAGGGTTAGGGTTAGGGTTAGGGTTAGGGTTAGGGTTAGGGTTAGGGTTAGGGTTAGGGTTAGGGTTAGGGTTAGGGTTAGGGTTAGGGTTAGGGTTAGGGTTAGGGTTAGGGTTAGGGTTAGGGTTAGGGTTAGGGTTAGGGTTAGGGTTAGGGTTAGGGTTAGGGTTAGGGTTAGGGTTAGGGTTAGGGTTAGGGTTAGGGTTAGGGTTAGGGTTAGGGTTAGGGTTAGGGTTAGGGTTAGGGTTAGGGTTAGGGTTAGGGTTAGGGTTAGGGTTAGGGTTAGGGTTAGGGTTAGGGTTAGGGTTAGGGTTAGGGTTAGGGTTAGGGTTAGGGTTAGGGTTAGGGTTAGGGTTAGGGTTAGGGTTAGGGTTAGGGTTAGGGTTAGGGTTAGGGTTAGGGTTAGGGTTAGGGTTAGGGTTAGGGTTAGGGTTAGGGTTAGGGTTAGGGTTAGGGTTAGGGTTAGGGTTAGGGTTAGGGTTAGGGTTAGGGTTAGGGTTAGGGTTAGGGTTAGGGTTAGGGTTAGGGTTAGGGTTAGGGTTAGGGTTAGGGTTAGGGTTAGGGTTAGGGTTAGGGTTAGGGTTAGGGTTAGGGTTAGGGTTAGGGTTAGGGTTAGGGTTAGGGTTAGGGTTAGGGTTAGGGTTAGGGTTAGGGTTAGGGTTAGGGTTAGGGTTAGGGTTAGGGTTAGGGTTAGGGTTAGGGTTAGGGTTAGGGTTAGGGTTAGGGTTAGGGTTAGGGTTAGGGTTAGGGTTAGGGTTAGGGTTAGGGTTAGGGTTAGGGTTAGGGTTAGGGTTAGGGTTAGGGTTAGGGTTAGGGTTAGGGTTAGGGTTAGGGTTAGGGTTAGGGTTAGGGTTAGGGTTAGGGTTAGGGTTAGGGTTAGGGTTAGGGTTAGGGTTAGGGTTAGGGTTAGGGTTAGGGTTAGGGTTAGGGTTAGGGTTAGGGTTAGGGTTAGGGTTAGGGTTAGGGTTAGGGTTAGGGTTAGGGTTAGGGTTAGGGTTAGGGTTAGGGTTAGGGTTAGGGTTAGGGTTAGGGTTAGGGTTAGGGTTAGGGTTAGGGTTAGGGTTAGGGTTAGGGTTAGGGTTAGGGTTAGGGTTAGGGTTAGGGTTAGGGTTAGGGTTAGGGTTAGGGTTAGGGTTAGGGTTAGGGTTAGGGTTAGGGTTAGGGTTAGGGTTAGGGTTAGGGTTAGGGTTAGGGTTAGGGTTAGGGTTAGGGTTAGGGTTAGGGTTAGGGTTAGGGTTAGGGTTAGGGTTAGGGTTAGGGTTAGGGTTAGGGTTAGGGTTAGGGTTAGGGTTAGGGTTAGGGTTAGGGTTAGGGTTAGGGTTAGGGTTAGGGTTAGGGTTAGGGTTAGGGTTAGGGTTAGGGTTAGGGTTAGGGTTAGGGTTAGGGTTAGGGTTAGGGTTAGGGTTAGGGTTAGGGTTAGGGTTAGGGTTAGGGTTAGGGTTAGGGTTAGGGTTAGGGTTAGGGTTAGGGTTAGGGTTAGGGTTAGGGTTAGGGTTAGGGTTAGGGTTAGGGTTAGGGTTAGGGTTAGGGTTAGGGTTAGGGTTAGGGTTAGGGTTAGGGTTAGGGTTAGGGTTAGGGTTAGGGTTAGGGTTAGGGTTAGGGTTAGGGTTAGGGTTAGGGTTAGGGTTAGGGTTAGGGTTAGGGTTAGGGTTAGGGTTAGGGTTAGGGTTAGGGTTAGGGTTAGGGTTAGGGTTAGGGTTAGGGTTAGGGTTAGGGTTAGGGTTAGGGTTAGGGTTAGGGTTAGGGTTAGGGTTAGGGTTAGGGTTAGGGTTAGGGTTAGGGTTAGGGTTAGGGTTAGGGTTAGGGTTAGGGTTAGGGTTAGGGTTAGGGTTAGGGTTAGGGTTAGGGTTAGGGTTAGGGTTAGGGTTAGGGTTAGGGTTAGGGTTAGGGTTAGGGTTAGGGTTAGGGTTAGGGTTAGGGTTAGGGTTAGGGTTAGGGTTAGGGTTAGGGTTAGGGTTAGGGTTAGGGTTAGGGTTAGGGTTAGGGTTAGGGTTAGGGTTAGGGTTAGGGTTAGGGTTAGGGTTAGGGTTAGGGTTAGGGTTAGGGTTAGGGTTAGGGTTAGGGTTAGGGTTAGGGTTAGG